>NC_086370.1:22696289-22941289 GCF_036324505.1 Eleginops maclovinus
CCCCTTCTTTTGATGTGTAGAATCTTATTAGCACCATCCGCCAACTCTTCACGACACAAACTCCCCTCTCCTCCCCCTCTAACTGTACTGTACGATTGTCACGCTGGCCTTCCACAGACTTAATTGCTGCTCGTTAGAGGACTTTTCATTCACCAAAATAAGCAGGAGGTGGGGGGGGGGGGGGGGGGGAGTCTGTGAAAATGTTAATTGATAGCGGATCAAGGAGAACACTGGCAATTAGTGCGGGCTGACAGATGAGCAAAGCACTGCACTGAAGACTTTGAAGACTACAGTAACTCCACACACACTCACACACACACACACACACACACACACACACACACACACACACACAAATACACACACACACGTCTGGTTAGCCTGCAGGGCCTTTCAGACGAGAGCTAATGTTTGATTCAAACAGAGCAGCGAGTGAAGTCTTATGTTCCTTATGTGCGTAAACACTCACACGCACTTACACTTGCAGAGATTCCGAGAAGACATGAAAACAAACATCCCTATCAGCTGACACACACACACACACACACACACTGATAGAAACAGATAAATGTGTTGCTGGGTTATCTACAGTTTGGAGAGAACATCATTATGCTGCCCTGTCTCTTTATTTCTGAATGCTGTCGAGGAGAAGCTGCAGCCGGGAGTTGAATTGCTTTTGTTTGGTGAGGATATGATCTGAAAGTGTGCCGTGTGATCGGTGTATCGGGTTGTAATTGTGAACAGATTTCTGTCAAATGTGGTGAAAAGGCCCAATGAGCACTAGGTCCACTTTGAACACGCTTCAATAGATGGATCTTGGAGATGAGCAAACACTTCTATGATTGCTAAGGTCACATCACCAAGAACATCTCCAAGAAAACTCAGTCAAGTTAAGAAAGGCAAAAAGATCCTTTAAAAAGGTTCCGAAAAACAAGTCGGTGGACTTTGGGAGTTTTTATTCACCAGCTGTTTTCATGGTGGAGAGATTCACGTAGCACAAAAAAACTGAATTTTCTTTAAGTTCTCTGGTATTTTTGGATTTAAGAGGCCCTATTATGCTTTTGGGGGTTTCCCTTTCCTTTAGTTTGTTATGTAGGTTTTTGTGCCTGAAACGGACTCCTTTGTTTACTTCAGGAACATAATGACATCACTATGTAACACTTGCGCTTCTATTGGAAAGCGCTCCAACACATTTTACGTGATGGGCTAAGGGAACGGGACATCTCTAAGTGGTTGACCGATCACAACAGAGCCGGCCAGCTAGCCAATCAGAGCAGACTGGGCTCTGGTTTCAGACAGAGGGTGACAAGACATGCTGCAGCACAGGCAGTATGAGAAACATAAAGAGCTTTCTGAACATTAAAGCATGGAGACATGTCCCACACTACATACTGATATACACCTGAACATCAGCAGGAGAGGACTCTTTAAAGTAGAGACACTACATACTGATATACACCTGAACATCAGGAGGAGAGGACTCTTTAAAGTAGAGACGCTACATACTGATATACACCTGAACATCAGCAGGAGAGGACTCTTTAAAGTAGAGACTCTACATACTGATATACACCTGAACATCAGCAGGAGAGGACTCTTTAAAGTAGAGACACTACATACTGATATACACCTGAACATCAGCAGGAGAGGACTCTTTAAAGTAGAGACACTACATACTGATATACACCTGAACATCAGCAGGAGAGGACTCTTTAAAGTAGAGACACTACATACTGATATACACCTGAACATCAGCAGGAGAGGACTCTTTAAAGTAGAGACTCTACATACTGATATACACCTGAACATCAGCAGGAGAGGACTCTTTAAAGTAGAGACACTACATACTGATATACACCTGAACATCAGCAGGAGAGGACTCTTTAAAGTAGAGACTCTACATACTGATATACACCTGAACATCAGCAGGAGAGGACTCTTTAAAGTAGAGACACTACATACTGATATACACCTGAACATCAGCAGGAGAGGACTCTTTAAAGTAGAGACACTACATACTGATATACACCTGAACATCAGCAGGAGAGGACTCTTTAAAGTAGAGACTCTACATACTGATATACACCTGAACATCAGCAGGAGAGGACTCTTTAAAGTAGAGACACTACATACTGATATACACCTGAACATCAGGAGGAGAGGACTCTTTAAAGTAGAGACTCTACATACTGATATACACCTGAACATCAGCAGGAGAGGACTCTTTAAAGTAGAGACTCTACATACTGATATACACCTGAACATCAGCAGGAGAGGACTCTTTAAAGTAGAGACACTACATACTGATATACACCTGAACATCAGGAGGAGAGGACTCTTTAAAGTAGAGACTCTACATACTGATATACACCTGAACATCAGCAGGAGAGGACTCTTTAAAGTAGAGACACTACATACTGATATACACCTGAACATCAGCAGGAGAGGACTCTTTAAAGTAGAGACACTACATACTGATACACACCTGAACATCAGCAGGAGAGGACTCTTTAAAGTAGAGACACTACATACTGATACACTCCTGAACATCAGCAGGAGAGGACTCTTTAAAGTAGAGACTCTACATACTGATATACACCTGAACATCAGCAGGAGAGGACTCTTTAAAGCAGCGTCTGATGAAGCTGTGGTTATTGTTTGATGCTTCTTGCTGTCTCTCTTTCTCGTACAGTTATTTAAGATCAATCCTCAGCCTTTACAATATAGTCTTCATAACGTCTGCTCAATTCTAACCCTTGTTCTCTTCTATCTTTGTCCCCTCCCCCTCCTCTCCTCATCTCCAGGTGAGCCAGCAGTGGCCAGAGAGAATAACTGTCTGAACGCGGCGAAGGCCTGCAACTTGAACGACACGTGTAAGAAGTACCGCTCGGCCTACATCAGCCCGTGCACCAGCCGGGTTTCCACCGCTGAGGTCTGCAACAAGAGGAAGTGCCACAAGGCCCTGCGGCAATTCTTTGACAAGGCAAGCCACTTCTGACACACAAAAACTCTGAAAAGCTCACAGGCTGCTGGAGGTTTTCCAAACGACTGATATCTGATTAAAGCAGAATGTCCACGCGCTTCAAAAGGGATAATAATTGTGAGCAGTTACGTTAGACGGGTTGTCAGAAATCACAATCAAAAACATTTTCAGTTCAGGGTTTTGCTTTTTCCATCGCCAAACTTTGACATTGATTCAGTCATCAAACACAAAAGCTGTTGTGGCTGTCTGGGGCATATTGTATGAAAGAAATAAAATAAAGTGATGTGAGACTTTGTAATTACAACCCAGCTCCCATCATGTCCCTTTGGAATAACTTAACTGGGATTGCTTCAACATGAATAAATGGAAAAGTACAGAGACTCTGTGACAGTGTTCGTCTTGTTGTGATTTTTTCATCACTGCAGAGAACTTTGTGTAAACAGCCTGAAGCTTCTAGTCCTCTTTGTTTCGGAGATAAAACTATGACTACTTTCTTCTGTTGTTGTCCTTAATGTGCTGGAGGAAGTACTCAGATACTTTACTTCAGTAAAAGTACTACGATTCGATAATCCTCCAGCCCTTTTTTTGAATTGTCTGACAGCAGTAAGTAGGATCTGTTTTGTTTTGGTTCTGAGATTAAAGTCAGAATTCTGAATTTAATGTCAGAACCTCAACAAAAATAAGCCCTTCTGTTCAGGTATATAAGATGATTCCCATGTGGCCCTGGCTGTCGCTCTTCAGTTCAGCCAGAGCCAATGTTTAAAAACTAAATTCAGATGAAGTTCGGTCAAAAGTTAACGAGAGGACTGTTCCTGCAGAGAGCTGTGTTGTGTCGGAGTTGTGTTTAAAGAGGAAGTCATTCTGCTTTTCCTGTCTGTTTATTTCACGTTAATGAGAAACACGGTGGTCTCCAGAGTTGTGTGTACCTGGATGTAATTAAAATACAGGAAGTAAAGGGGACAAATAATTGTGATTTGGATCTGCTCCAGAGTGTAATGGGTTCTTCCTCCTACAGGAAGTTCTCCATTATCCTGCTATCCTTGGTGGAGTTAATAAGAAAGTAAAGGAAGCTCTTGCTAACTTCACTGCTCCTCAGTTAACATTACGTTGTGACTCTTGTTACACCCAGGTTCCTCCCAAGCACAGCTATGGCATGCTGTACTGCTCTTGTCCGGTGAGCGATCAGACGGCCTGCTCTGAGCGCCGGCGGCAGACCATCGTCCCCGTCTGCTCGTACGAAGAGAAGCAGAAACCAAACTGTCTGGAACTGCAGGCGTCCTGCAAGACCAACTACATCTGCAGGTAGGAGACCGTGCAGCTTATAAGGGCTCAGGGAGTCAACGTTTTTTGAGTGTGTGTTGACTTGAAGTCATGTGACCGTGCTGGGGTTCCTTTATAGCCCAACGTTAGCCACCTTGAGCTTAGCGGTTCTGACGTGAAGTCATGTGACCGTGACAAACCAAATGTAAGAGGCTGGTAAACACACACACACACTCACACACATGCACAGAAACAGAATGAGCCATGCAGTGATGGACATTTATCATCACCCACAGTGCAGTGTGTGTGTGTGTGTGTGTCCTGTGGCTCTCTGGGATTAAATGGAAGCATTAGGCATCATAAATGAGCTCCATTTGCTGCGTGGCCTCAGGTCTCTCCCCCAGCCTCTCTTCTCCACTCACCAGCGAGCAGCCTGACGGGGGTCTGCTCACACTGAGACTTTCTATCTCTGCCTTGTTTCTTTGTCTCTCCATCAGACAGACGCTCCGGGATGAACCACAGGTCTCTCTGCACCACAGCTTCCTCCCAGTCCATTTGTCGGATAGCACAGACAGATTAGAGCCATGCATTTCCAGCAGCAGCTCCCTCACCATATGTCAGATGGAGTGTAGCGCTGCTGTTGACAACTCTCGCTACACCCCTCTCCGCTCTGCAGCAGATTGCTGTGATCAGACGCCTCACACTACGAGTGCATGCATGTGAGTGTGTCGGTGCGATGCTCGCCTGCACGAATCCTGCGAGCAGCCTGTCTCTGTCTCGTTCAGATAAACACGGAAATCTGCTTCTCCACCACAAACCGTGTTCAGGAAATGCAAAACAAAGATTTTACAAGTGCTGGGGAGTTCTCAAACACAGCTGGAGTTATTTAGAGCCGGTCCTTGCAGCACATTGCTTCAAATCTTTGCCTGGAGGGTGAAAGCAACATGCTAATCGTGCTAAACACAGCGCTAACAAAGCAGCATGGCGAGCTATAATCCCCCATAGATCGATCAATGATAACTAATCAACTAATACGATGATCGAGCCTCTCTGAGTTACATAATTAAGACGAGCCCTTACAGAAACCATTTTTTAGGACAACGTTAGTTACAATAGCTATCATGTCCGTTTTTTGCTCTGGTCACACGGCAGGAACCCCAGGGAAAACGGCTTATACTATATACTGTATTTCAAATGCCAGATTAAAGCCAAATATGAATTCCAGTGGTTATTCTGTGTATGACTCTGTAGCGGACCGATGTTAGAGTCTGTGGAGAACATTTCTCTGGGAAAACCAAATGACAAAAGATGAAAGAAGAAGGAATCCATCATTCTGTTGCTCACTCAATACTACTTCAACTCTCCCCCTACTTTTGATAACAACGTCTGAATGAGGAGTTTATTTCCAACCTCTCAGGTCTTATATTATCTCATTTCCACAAAGTTCTCACAGGTTGAGTTGAGTGTCAAAGCCTCAGCACATCACACTCAATCTCACTTTGAATGGTGAATTCTTGGGAGTATCCAAATTCCATTTCAATTTCACGTGCCACCGCATCCGTGGTAAACAAACATTTGTGAAGTCAGTAAACGAAACACAACACGCTCGGTGGAGGAGCGCCTTCAGCCTCATTCACTGGAGGAAATAAAGCAAACGAAAGACGGACATTAGGGAGGCTAATTACACCGAGAGAAATAAGTTGTGCTCATTTGGTCCGGCCACATCACATCTGAACTGCTTGATTTAAAATCTATTGGAGCTGTAATCATGGTAAATATTGTGTGTGTGTGTGTGTGTGTGTGTGTGTGTGTGTGTGTGTGTGTGTGTGTGTGTGTGTGTGTGTGTGTGTGTGTGTGTGTGTGTGTGTGTGTGTGTGTGTGTGTGTGTGTGTGTGTGTGTGTGTGTGTGTGTGTGTGTGTGTGTGTGTGTGTGTGCGGCAGGTCACGACTGGCTGACTTCTTCGTCAACTGTCAGCCGGAGCCCCGCTCGCTGTCCGGCTGCCTGAAGGAGAACTACGCCGACTGCCTGCTGTCCTACTCCGGTCTGATCGGTGAGTGGCTCCTATTGGTCAGATTAATGTCCCAATGTACTCCGGGACTCTGAGGATCGTTGGTCATTTACTTTAGAGGTGAAGGAGTTGTGTGAAAAGGCCAAATATGGTATTGTCACCTGGTGGTGACCTCTGTAACGCAGTAGAAGTGGAAGACCTCTGTTTTGATTTGTTCGACTGGTGTAAAAGCCAATTTGTTTGTTGAGTTTGTTTGAAAAGAGCAAGACAACTCAAAGTACGGGGCTGTTTCTCACAGTACCTGCTGCTTCGAATTAAACAAGCTCCATGACTTTATGAAATCCCTGCAGCCTGTGAGATGTGCACCACCGTTTAGCTTCATTTGATCTGCTAATCACCACAGCTGCTGCCAGAGAATACCCAACCTGAACTCCTCACACATCAGATGCTCGGTTGTCACTTCCTATTCTGCTTTTTCATGAAGGAGATGTGCATTCACCAGGGTGCATCATAGCCTCTTTCCGACTCAAATGGGTTTTACTCTGAGCTGTAGGGTCTATTCACGTGTGTGCATTGACACTAGTGAACTTGAGCACGTACAACACTCAACATCTGTACGGCAGCTCGTATAATGTCAGTTTTCCTCACAGAATAAAGTCCTTGAGCGTCTTTCTGATGTGCTCCAGCAGCACTGCACATGGAAACACAAGAACCTGCAGCACCAGTGTCCAAATGCATAAATCCAAACTCGTAATACAATCAAAGATACCGTTACCTGGCGAGTAAGACCAGAGGTTTCTGCGGTCGCCTCTCAATGTGCAACTGAAATAATATAAGATGCATTTCATTGATCCCAAATTGGGATTATTTTTCGCTGCAGCAGCATAAAAAAAACAAGGCGTTGCACATAAGTAGAAATGAAAAGAGCACAAATCTGAAATATAAGCATCTCAAAATAGAAATAAACCAGCATTAGAGAGAGGAAAATATACTGATGATCACAAAGATAAATAATCTGTAAGCTATCTGACAAATAAAACACTACTCTGTGATCCAGAACTAACTCTACGCTGTCTGTGTTTGGCATCATTTAACTCGGTAAATTGTACAAATGGTGTCACCCCGTCTCAGTCACTCTGTCACATCATGTCCTCAACACGTCGGGGCACTGTCAAGGGTCGAGCCTATCAAGTCTCTAAACACACACACACACACACACACACACACACTGTACACACAGCGCCAAGTCTTTCTGCATACTGCAAAACTAAAAGGCCTGTTTGTTGGAGAGCAGCCAGCGCCAGAGAACAATCTATTGGGGGGGTGAGAAATCACTGACGGAGGCTATTTACTCTCCCTCTCAGGCCTATTCCTCATCCACTCCTCTGCATTAAAGCCTCCTGCAGAGACTCCTGCACACTGTGCTGCTCCTGTACATCGGGGGGAGGGAAAGAGGATAAAGGAAACACTGATTCCACTCAAATATCCCAGAGGGAGGAAGATTTCTGAGTCTGAAAGGGTTTAAATATGCTTGAAATCTGCAGCATATCGGGGTTGTTACAGACAGACAGGGTTAAAAATGCATGCTAAACGGATGCTAGCTTGCATATCCTGGGCAATTTGCACAATTGGCATGGGTTGCATTAATTAGCATATGCTTTTGGTGTGTTTTTTTAGGTGTATTGAAGATTTTGAATCAATTTGGGACATTTTTAGGGTCAAAATGGCAGCTTTGAATCCCCCAAGACTCTAAAATTGACCCAAAATCGGAGTACAAATATGGCCCCCGGGTTCAAACTGTAAGGCTTATCTTTTGCATCCTCATTATCCCGTTACATGTAATCCATACATCTGTCCCTCCTCTTCCTGCAGGTACGGTGATGACTCCCAACTACCTGCGCTCTCCCAAGATCAGCGTCTCTCCGTACTGCGACTGCAGCAACAGCGGCAACAACAAGGACGAGTGTGACAAGTTCACCGAGTTTTTCACAGAGAACACCTGCCTCCGTGAGTCCTCCCTCTGCCCTTTTCCTCTCCGCTTTATCTCCTCTTCTGAGTCCTCTCGCTTTCTATTACCGTCCTCCGGCTCTGCTGCTCTTTCCATCCTTTCTTTCTTCCCTTGTCTCTCTCCTCTCCCAACCAGATATATCCCCCTGCCATGAAACACATTGTTATCCATCTGCATTGTGTGTGTGTGTGTGTGTGTGTGTGTGTGTGTGTGTGTGTGTGTGTGTGTGTGTGTGTGTGTGTGTGTGTGTGTGTGTGTGTGTGTGTGTGTGTGTGTGTGTGTGTGTGTGTGTGTGTGTGTGTGTGTGTGTGTGTGTGTGTGTGTGCTCCAAATCTCTGACAGAAAGCAGCTTTTCACATGCATCAGGCTTATAGAAGAGTAAAGCAGAAGTACTCAGATCTTGTACTTGAGTAAAGTAGAAGTACTCAGATCTTGTACTTGAGTAAAGTAGAAGTACTCAGGTCTTGTACTTGAGTAAAGTAGAAGTACTCAGGTCTTGTACTTGAGTAAAGTAGAAGTACTCAGATCTTGTACTTGAGTAAAGTAGAAGTACTCAGGTCTTGTACTTGAGTAAAAGTAGAAGTACTCAGATCTTGTATTTGAGTAAAAGTAGAAGTACTCAGGTCTTGTACTTGAGTAAAAGTAGAAGTACTCAGATCTTGTACTTGAGTAAAGTAGAAGTACTCAGATCTTGTACTTGAGTAAAAGTAGAAGTACTCAGATCTTGTATTTGAGTAAAAGTAGAAGTACTCAGGTCTTGTACTTGAGTAAAAGTAGAAGTACTCAGATCTTGTACTTGAGTAAAGTAGAAGTACTCAGGTCTTGTACTTGAGTAAAGTAGAAGTACTCAGGTCTTGTACTTGAGTAAAGTAGAAGTACTCAGATCTTGTACTTGAGTGAAGTAGAAGTACTCAGGTCTTGTACTTGAGTAAAATAGAAGTACTCAGATCTTGTACTTGAGTAAAGTAGAAGTACTCAGGTCTTGTACTTGAGTAAAGTAGAAGTACTCAGATCTTGTACTTGAGTAAAGTAGAAGTACTCAGGTCTTGTACTTGAGTAAAGTAGAAGTACCAGAGTGTAGGAATACTCTGTCACAGTGAAAGTATTCTAAATGTTCCTCCAGTGAAAGTAGAAAGTACTCTCCTCTAAATGTACTTAAAGCAGCGACAGTAAAAGTAGTCATTGTCTGATTGGTCCATTTCAGAATAATATCTCTGATATGTTTTATAATGATTGATCATTAAAGTGTTCTCAGAGCTGGTAAAGGTGCAGCTAGTTTGAATGGCTTTGTATACTGCAGGGTAGCTGCTGGATTTACTGCAGGTGTGACCCGGTTAACAACACACCTCTAACACACACGCTGTCTGTTTCCATCCCACACATAAAACATCTTGGTCTTTGTCTCTTTTCTTTGTATTCAGAGTTAATTCTGCTCCTTTGCTTTGGGGGTCCACTCCTCCTCACAGTTTCACTGTAATGTGATGCTTCATTGATTCCTGTCGGGGGTCAGAACGCAGGGTCACGCAGATTACCCGCTCAATGACACCTGAGCTGGATAAATGTTTGTAATCACACTGGGTTAAAGGATGCTGGCTGAAATCAAGTAGAGTACTTAATTGGATGGAAACAGACTCAGTAAAGAGGGATGCTCACAAGGATTACTGTTATGATTACATGGAAGGAAAGGGACTGTCAATAAATAGTGTAATAGCTCTGATTGCATCTGGAATATCATGCAAACCTAGACTCTCCTGGGACATGTCTCCATGCTCTAATGTTCAGAAAGCTCTTTATGTTTCTCGTACTGCCTGTGCTGCAGCACCTCTTTTCACCCTCTGTCTGAAACCAGAGCCCAGTCTCCTCTGATTGGAGAGCAGGCTGGCTGTGTTGCGATTGGTCAACTGCATAGAGATGTCGCGCCACTTAGCCTATCACTAACGATGGTGAGCATGTCTAAAAAACCTCTGAAATGTTCAAATTGATCAGAATTTATTGATCTGAGACTTTGAATAACTAACTGTCAAGCATCATATATATAATTGTGTAGAGTTGCACACATCTGTAGCATGTTAGTGGATCAATCTGATATTCGATTGTTGAAGCAATCAGCTGGAAGGCACCTGTATAAATCAATCAGGTGGTCGATGTGTTGCTGAGTAGCTGTACTCTCTCTGAAAATGCTGCATTGAAAACAATGAGCCACAGAGGAGCTGCTGGTGGCTCGGCTGCACAGAGGCAAAGTGGGTGGTTTGATTTCCCTTTGTCAGGATGACAGCTACCAGATGAGGAAACAGCAACAAAATGCCGCCTCATTTCATCAACCCTTCTCTCTCTCACTCTCTCGTTTGTCTTCTCCTCCTCTGTTTTCTTTTTCTCGCCCCCCTCTCCTCTTGTTTCCACCGCTCTGTTGTCTTTTTACAAGTCAGGGTTAACAAGGTTGGTCTCGTGTGTGTGTGTGTGTGTGTGTGTGTGTGTGTGTTGTGTGTGTGTGTGTGTGTGTGTGTGTGTGTGTGTGTGTGTGTGTGTGTGTGTGTGTGTGTGTGTGTGTGTGTCCTAGGCTTCTTTCAATGCAGTAAAATGAAATTACTGAGGAGGATGAGGGCCACATTTTTAGATCTGAACAAAATACATTTTTCGGGGGGGGTTCTGAGATTCAAGTCAGAACTTTAAAATGAAGTCAGAATTCTGAAGAGATATTCAAAGTTTAAAAAAGCTGAAAATTGGAGAAAAATGTCAGAATTTTAAAAAGTCAAAAATTCTGAAGGAAAAGAAAGTCTGTATAAAAATCAGAATTCAAAAAAGTAAATATGATATATAGGAATATAATATGTAGGAAAGTCGGAATTCTGACCAGAAAAAATGAATTCTGGAAAAGCTTCCGAATTTAAAAATTAACACAGAAATTTGAGGAAAATGTAATTCGGAATAAAAGTCAAAACTATTTGAGAAAAAGATTTCTAAAAAGAAATTGGAATTCTTAGAAAATAGGCAGAATTTTAAATACGAGTCAGAAATCTTTTTTAAAAATGTCCTGATTCTAGATTTCTTCCTCGAATTCTGAACCAAAATGAAAGTATTCTCTCTTGGTCGGATCCTCTTCTGTCAGAAATAGAAACAGGCACATACAAGTTAAAACAGACTATTTTTATATGTGGCCTTTTTGCTTTTATTCAGAGCATGAAGCCAACCAAAGGGCTCTCGCTCTGAATATCATTGCTCTCAGCTCTGTATTCTCTCACTCTTCCTGTTCCCTTGTACTTATTCCGCTGCTCATGCTTCACTCACTTCTTCCTATCTTTGTCTACATCTTCATGCCCTCCGTCTTCCTGCTCTCATTAAGCTTGCTCAGCAGTAACAGGAACTGACAACTCTGGAGATCCTGACACACACCGGTTACAGG
This sequence comes from Eleginops maclovinus, assembly GCF_036324505.1. NCBI lineage: Eukaryota > Metazoa > Chordata > Actinopteri > Perciformes > Eleginopidae > Eleginops > Eleginops maclovinus. The sequence continues at coordinate 22,707,950 of NC_086370.1, forward strand.
GTCATGACTAGAGAGAGACTACAAGAGAGGAGAGACAGAAAGAGAGAATATGGAGAGCCTTTGTTCAGAAGAAGATTGAACACCTGGCGCTTCCGAATATCTGAATAAAAAGGCCTCCTTTTACATATTAGATCCTCGCGTTTAAAGGCCTGTTACTGTGGCCCCGGGTGAAAATCTGCTCAAACTTTAGGAGAAACGTGCTGCAGCTTCAGAAACGATGCAAATATAGAAACACAAATGTGTAGATGAAGGAACATCGAACCAACTTGACGAAACGTGCAGAGTTCACTTTAAGCTCTGCGTAAATGAAAAATGTAATTATCCTGGGAATCCTCTGCAGAGTAATCCCGCGTTCCCTAACAGGTTTGGAAGCACCACCATATTAATTTTCTCCCGAAAAAACCCACTAGCGCTGTAATGTATTCATTCAAAGCCTGTCCAACGTGATGCCGTCCTATATCCGGAGTACGCATTGAATATGCAAAGGTCACACCAGCCGACATGATCATAATTCTAGTGTTTCTGCAGAGCTGGAGCATGTAAAGTGAGATTGAGTGGTAATGTAGACATCTGTGAGGGGACTGCCTACACTCATATCTGCTGCAGTGGGAAGACGATAGCATGTGCATCAGTGAAGGTTAGATATGCTTTAGAAACTGTGTGTGTGTGGAGCAGCTTTCAGATTTGAAGAGAGTGAGATATTTTTCAGAAGCTAGGACATTTGGTTTGGTCATTTTTTAGGTTAAATATATGATTTTAGAATAAGAAAAATAACATGTTTTAACTGTTGTTACCAGGGGAGTCTCACAGAACATGGGGATGGCCCTTAAACGCCTCCATTGGACTCTTTGTTTACTCTTACTTTAACCCTTTAAAGTAGAGACACTACATACTGATATACACCTGAACATCAGCAGGAGAGGACTCTTTAAAGTAGAGACACTACATACTGATATACACCTGAACATCAGCAGGAGAGGACTCTTTAAAGTAGAGACGCTACATACTGATATACACCTGAACATCAGCAGGAGAGGACTCTTTAAAGTAGAGATGCTACATACTGATATACACCTGAACATCAGCAGGAGAGGACTCTTTAAAGTAGAGACACTACATACTGATATACACCTGAACATCAGCAGGAGAGGACTCTTTAAAGTAGAGACACTTCATACTGATATACACCTGAACATCAGCAGGAGAGGACTCTTTAAAGTAGAGATGCTACATACTGATATACACCTGAACATCAGCAGGAGAGGACTCTTTAAAGTAGAGACTCTACATACTGATATACACCTGAACATCAGCAGGAGAGGACTCTTTAAAGTAGAGATGCTACATACTGATATACACCTGAACATCAGCAGGAGAGGACTCTTTAAAGTAGAGACACTACGTACTGATATACACCTGAACATCAGCAGGAGAGGACTCTTTAAAGTAGAGACACTACATACTGATATACACCTGAACATCAACAGGAGAGGACTCTTTAAAGTAGAGACACTACATACTGATATACACCTGAACATCAGCAGGAGAGGACTCTTTAAAGTAGAGATGCTACATACTGATATACACCTGAACATCAGCAGGAGAGGACTCTTTAAAGTAGAGACTCTACATACTGATATACACCTGAACATCAGCAGGAGAGGACTCTTTAAAGTAGAGATGCTACATACTGATATACACCTGAACATCAGCAGGAGAGGACTCTTTAAAGTAGAGATGCTACATACTGATATACACCTGAACATCAGCAGGAGAGGACTCTTTAAAGTAGAGACTCTACATACTGATATACAGCTGAACATCAGCAGAAGAGGACTCTTTAAAGTAGAGACACTACATACTGATATACACCTGAACATCAGCAGGAGAGGACTCTTTAAAGTAGAGACACTACATACTGATATACACCTGAACATCAGCAGGAGAGGACTCTTTAAAGTAGAGACACTACATACTGATATACACCTGAACATCAGCAGGAGAGGACTCTTTAAAGTAGAGACTCTACATACTGATATACAGCTGAACATCAGCAGGAGAGGACTCTTTAAAGTAGAGACACTACATACTGATATACACCTGAACATCAGTGGAGAGGACTCTTTAAAGTAGAGACACTACATACTGATATACACCTGAACATCAGCAGGAGAGGACTCTTTAAAGTAGAGACTGCTACATACTGATATACACCTGAACATCAGCAGGAGAGGACTCTTTAAAGAACACCTCCATCTCCAAACGGAATGTGGTATTTCACATGTTTCTGTAATAGCTGAGTAAACCTGAGAATAAGGAGGAATTACTGAATGCAGGTCTGACATCCTGAGGCTGAGTTGGAGACGCTGATGGGTCCTCACACTCGGTCAGTGTGTGTGACTTTAATTAGGCCTGAGGAGAGACAGGAGCGAGCCCATCAACACTTCCAATGTGCTCATCATCCTCCTGCTGCCTTGGCACAAAGCTACTACTTACATGGCACAATCACACACACTCACACATAAGCAAAATTAAATATGCACATGCACCCTCATGAGCGGAGTGTCAGGGCTTCAGGATATCGACTGAAAATGACTTATTTTGTGCTGATTATTGCATCTCAGACATGAATGCCAGCATCTTTTTCTATACTAACTTTATCTTACGGGGACATAATGAAAACAAGGATTGTTATTCTGATGGAAGAGGAAGATGTGTTTATTCCAGAGTCAGGGTTTCCCGCTATGCATACTTGCTTATGTTTATACAAAAATAAACAACGACAAACTAATGATGATTGAAAAGCCATTTTATTACTGTTTCCTGTTCAGTCATCATCATAAATGTTCCTCTGTTAAATATGTGTTCATTTCAAAGACGGATAGAAAGTCGTTTTTCATTTGTTGCTCTCCCCGGAGGTAAATCCAGCTCAGCAGATGAAGGGAGGGACTCTCTGGATCTGCTTAGTCCAAGATTAATAATCACTTCTAGTAGATGTGGAGAGAGGAAATAACTCAGATGTTCTTTAGAGGTCAGGATGAGTTTAACAGGGAGGAGAATAAACTGGTTCCTTTTACTTTAAAGAGGCCCTTTTAGGCTTTCTGTGGTTTCCCTTTCCTTATAGGTGAATTACAGATATATATTATCACCTACTTACCACAACATCTGTAGGACCTGTAAAGTTCTACCGTTTAAGGTTAGAAGAACTAATGCATTTGTGAAATAGGCAAATGATAAAGATCTAAAAACAGTACAGTCATGTGTCCGACGTGCGGCATATTTGCTTTATTTTAGCCCACAGCACACGAAATACACCGCCCTGACGCGGTATCTAATATGCATTCAGACTCTGCATCACGCAGACCGAGAGTCTCTGCACCTGCGTTAATATTTCAGACGGGTTAAAGAGCTGTTATGCAGAGCAGCTCTTCTTTACTTCTCCAAAGTATCAGGGTCATAATCGAGTGTCTGAATATCTTTACGTTCAAACAGCAGCTCGGCTCTCCTCTGATGTGAGTGTGTGTGTGTGTGTGTGTGTGTGTGTGTGTGTGTGTGTGTGTGTGTGTGTGTGTGTGTGTGTGTGTGTGTGTGTGTGTGTGTGTGTGTGTGTGTGTGTGTGTGTGTGTGTGTGTGTGTGTGTGTGAGTTTACATCAAAGCTATAGAAGGCTATTAATAGGGCCACTAATGGACTGTAATGGTAAACAGCCACATCAGCACTCCACTTTCTGACTGTGCGGTGAATTTATAATGGCGGGAAGTGATAACAAGGCTTAAGTAGCTTCTAACTCGCCTTTAATTGTGGTTTTGGGGGCGCTGCGATATAAAAGCTTTATTTTAACGTGGGGACTAACTAAGCGTGTGATTGATGATGAGATGCAGCTTTGTGCTGAAGTGACCTGCTCAGTACTTCTGCTGCGGATACTAAAATAGTCTACCGGCTCAGCACAGCGTGAAGACAGCCTGGTGAAGACTCGAATAATAGGTATGGTCAAGAGTGTATATCCCAAAATCAAGCAGGTCATTACCTCAGATGTTTAGATGATTTGTAAGGCGACCTCTAGTTGCCAAAACAATAGAGGAGTCCAGAATAGGTATCTTTGTAGGCCGGCTCTGACCTTTTTTAAGGTGTCTAACTAATCACACGTTCAAAAAAACATTAGCTTTGAAATAAGGGAACAGGAAGTCGTGAAATGCTTAGGGATTTCAAGGTTTTAGGACTCATTCCTGCACCTCTCTGTTGGAATGAAAAGAAGGACTCAGGTTACTTCAAATAATACTGAGAAGAGAGGTGGAGGTGGATGAACGGGGTAAACGCTCAAAGGGTTTTCACCAAGAAGAACTCTGCATTCAGTCATTTCAATTAAGATCAAGTTACGTTATTGCCTAAAGCTAATTCACCTGCGATCATGTAGAATAAATAGTCACAAATTCCACTGCAGGACAAAGAGGAGGAGGATGTTTGTGTCCTGCGTGAAAGCTAACTTCTTAAAAGCCTCATAAAACTGCAATCTTTTCACACCCCGTATCTACAGCTGAAATGTAGGAACGAGGACATGTCGAAATCCTTCCACCTGTACAGATGCTAATTAAGGAAACTCTCCTGTTGTTCTGAAGGCTAGAACAAAGGTCCACTGTGGTCACATGGGTTGGAGGAGCTGTGTTCATGGTATCTTAACATCTCAGTCAGGATACGCTTGTTAATCTTAAAGGAAAAGCCACCTGATTGGTTCAGTTGACGTCAGGTGGCACCAATTATTTACCGACATTCTTACTCAGGTCCACCACTCACCACATACCCGACCAATTAATGGTGGTCCACAACTCATGGGTTCCCTCTCTCCCTTTCCCTCTGCAGGTAATGCCATCCAGGCGTTTGGGAATGGGACAGATGTGGGCGTTTGGCAGCCGATGTCCCCCGTCCAGACCACCACCTCCACCACCACCCCCTACCAGAGGAACCGCGAGCGCAACCCCAACACCATCGACAACAGCATCAACACAGACCCCGGCATCTACCACTTCTGTGGCAGCCTGCAGGTCAGACACACACACACACACACACACACACACACACACACACACACACACACACACACACACACACACACACACCATCAGTCCCAACTGATCTTTGAAATCAGGACATCCCTTCTTTGTTTTGCTCGTGTTGGAGCATCAAAATGTTAGTTACCATGACTCACTCATCCTCCGCTCGTTCCTGATGAGTTGGTCCGGCTGTTGATGATCTGTGGGTACAGATCCATCTGAGTGCCGGGATGTGCCAGCACCACAGAGCCTGATCTGACTGAGACTGTTTCCCTCAGTGGGAGATATGCCAGCTCCTGGCTGATGAAACTGAGGATCAGGAGGAGAAATCCTGATCACCAGTGACGGGCTCCTCCTGGGTCAGAGAGGAAGTTATAATACTGCCATTACCAGACGAGCAAAGACAGGGAGTCAGAGAGCTATTGAGTAATACTGAAACACAATGAAGTGTGATGAAGTTATTGTTTATCCACAGAAAATCTGAAACCCTCCGAAATAATGTGTAGTGAACGTTATGATGCAGAGCTTGATTAAGTATTGGGCTTTGGTAAGGTTTAAAACATCCAATCTGCAATAATTTGAAATGTTTTTAGCTCAACACACTCAGAAGTTGTAATTTGAGTCTTTTACAAAGTCCAGTCTTTAACGCTCCACATTTTGAAGCCCAGTCTGCTCTGGTTGGTTAGCTGGCCGGCTCTATTGTTATTGGTCAAACCGTTTCAGATGTCCCGCCCCTTAGCCTATCACGGTACAATGTGCTGGAGCGCTAGCCAATAGGAGCGTTGCAAAGTGATGTCACCGTGTTCCGAAACTAAACAAAGGAGTCTTTTATTTCAGAAGTTTACTTTACACTGACAGATATTGCAGACCGATTAAATTACTCCAAAATGCAAGTGCACTGACTTTCTAACACACACACACACACACACACACACACACACACACACACACACACACACACACACACACACACACACACACACACAGCGAGCACAGATAATGAGCTTTGCTGGTGTACTGGTGCATGTATGCTGTTGGCAGTACTCAGATAACACGTCAAGAACAAGTTAATGAGAGAGTTGTTCTCAACCACTTTACTTTTTCTGTGTGTGTGTGTGTGTGTGTGTGTGTGTGTGTGTGTGTGTGTGTGTGTGTGTGTGTGTGTGTGTGTGTGTGTGTGTGTGTGATTTGGTTTGTATATCAGCATCAAGACAGCCCATGCTCTTGTAATGACTCACTCGAGGGACAGGACTCTGAGGAGATACGCTCCTTTCAGTGATCGCTCTCTCGCTCTCTCTCTCTCTCTCTCTCTCTCTCTCTCTCGCTCTCTCTCACACACAAAAACAGAATTATACACGTTAACAGCCACATATGACAGCCCAACAGGAATATAAAGTAGAAGGTGTAACCGGTTGTAAACTCGTCAGCTTCCAGTGACACTTTCCTCTTTTAAAAAAATCCACCTTTCTTTGTTATTGTTCTCAATTCAGGCTCGACTCACTGTGAAATACAGCTGCCACAAAGTGCTAAAGCTTTAATCTAAAAACGAAGTCATTGGCGATCCAGTTTTCGTTATTCTGTCTTTCAAACATGCACTCAGGAGTCATTACTGGTTTGTCAGTAGACTGAAATATCTCAGCACATATTCAATATGCTGTGGTTTAATTGTGGATGGACGATCCTCCTGGTGTTGGGGATCCCTGACTGCCCTTCTCTCGCCTCCAGGGGTTGAAATGTTTGTTTTTTATTGACATATCTTGGCCGCTATTAGGCTGCATACCATAACATGTAGTGGAGATATCAAGATGAGCGATTCCTGGTCTTTTACCTCTGCTGGAAATGTACTGGGGACAACATGAGAGGACGGACTCGCAGACCTCCACGTATTTATACTCTAGCATTTACCAACCGCACTGATTTAGACCTCAGCAAATGCAAATACACACGTCTGCCGTGTGTGTTCTGTATTTGCCTAATACCTGCCCGCTCTGAAAAGTCACATTAGCATGTGCTGTATTTCCATATTTGTCCGGGGTGCTTCCTGCAAGCTCGGGAGTCAACGATATTCATAAAAACGGGCTGATGGAGGCCCGAGGCAGACTGTGTGTGTGTGTGTGTGTGTGTGTGTGTGTGTGTGTGTGTGTGTGTGTGTGTGTGTGTGTGTGTGTGTGTGTGTGTGTGTGTGTGTGTGTGTGTGTGTGTGTGTGTGTGTGTGTGTGTGTGTGTAAAACTATATGTGTTGTTTTATCTGTGGCGGGTTTGCAGTGGGCAAGACTCACTTGTATGATTAAAAGGGGAAATGGGCTTTATCTCATTTTATGTAGAGTCTCTACTTTAAAGAGTCCTCTCCTGCTGATGTTCAGGTGTATATCAGTATGTAGTGTCTCTACTTTAAAGAGTCCTCTCCTGCTGATGTTCAGGTGTATATCAGTATGTAGAGTCTCTACTTTAAAGAGTCCTCTCCTGCTGATGTTCAGGTGTATATCAGTATGTAGAGTCTCTACTTTAAAGAGTCCTCTCCTGCTGATGTTCAGGTGTATATCAGTATGTAGAGTCTCTACTTTAAAGAGTCCTCTCCTGCTGATGTTCAGGTGTATATCAGTATGTAGAGTCTCTACTTTAAAGAGTCCTCTCCTGCTGATGTTCAGGTGTATATCAGTATGTAGAGTCTCTACTTTAAAGAGTCCTCTCCTGCTGATGTTCAGGTGTATATCAGTATGTAGTGTCTCTACTTTAAAGAGTCCTCTCCTGCTGATGTTCAGGTGTATATCAGTATGTAGTGTCTCTACTTTAAAGAGTCCTCTCCTGCTGATGATCAGGTGTGTATCAGTATGTAGTGTCTCTACTTTAAAGAGTCCTCTCCTGCTGATGTTCAGGTGTATATCAGTATGTAGTGTCTCTACTTTAAAGAGTCCTCTCCTGCTGATGATCAGGTGTATATCAGTATGTAGAGTCTCTACTTTAAAGAGTCCTCTCCCGCTGATGTTCAGGTGTATATCAGTATGTAGTGTCTCTACTTTAAAGAGTCCTCTCCTGCTGATGTTCAGGTGTATATCAGTATGTAGTGTCTCTACTTTAAAGAGTCCTCTCCTGCTGATGTTCAGGTGTATATCAGTATGTAGTGTCTCTACTTTAAAGAGTCCTCTCCTGCTGATGTTCAGGTGTATATCAGTATGTAGTGTCTCTACTTTAAAGAGTCCTCTCCTGCTGATGATCAGGTGTATATCAGTATGTAGAGTCTCTACTTTAAAGAGTCCTCTCCTGCTGATGTTCAGGTGTATATCAGTATGTAGAGTCTCTACTTTAAAGAGTCCTCTCCTGCTGATGTTCAGGTGTATATCAGTATGTAGAGTCTCTACTTTAAAGAGTCCTCTCCTGCTGATGTTCAGGTGTATATCAGTATGTAGAGTCTCTACTTTAAAGAGTCCTCTCCTGCTGATGTTCAGGTGTATATCAGTATGTAGAGTCTCTACTTTAAAGAGTCCTCTCCTGCTGATGTTCAGGTGTATATCAGTATGTAGTGTCTCTACTTTAAAGAGTCCTCTCCTGCTGATGTTCAGGTGTATATCAGTATGTAGTGTCTCTACTTTAAAGAGTCCTCTCCTGCTGATGTTCAGGTGTATATCAGTATGTAGAGTCTCTACTTTAAAGAGTCCTCTCCTGCTGATGTTCAGGTGTATATCAGTATGTAGTGTCTCTACTTTAAAGAGTCCTCTCCTGCTGATGTTCAGGTGTATATCAGTATGTAGAGTCTCTACTTTAAAGAGTCCTCTCCTGCTGATGTTCAGGTGTATATCAGTATGTAGTGTCTCTACTTTAAAGAGTCCTCTCCTGCTGATGTTCAGGTGTATATCAGTATGTAGTGTCTCTACTTTAAAGAGTCCTCTCATGTTTAGTCATTGTGTTCCTCAAGCTACATTTTTTTGTTGTTATTCTCGGCTTGTGTTTTTGTTTGCGTCTGTGTTTATACGGACACCTTCAAACACACCATGATTTATAGACATCATTCCACCTGAGCTGTGTTTTTGGTTAGTGTTGAAGAAAAAGGTGTAATACCAGAACACAGTTTCTCACTTTCTGTGATTAAATTGCCGGCTACATCCTGCATATCCCTACTTTTGGTCTGAATTCACCATACTCTGTATACAGGAGTCATTTATTATGCTGTCACACACACACACACACACACACACACACACACACACACACACACACACACACACACACACACACACACACACACACACAGAGAAGGAGTTACTTTTGCTTACAGCATCCACTCTGAATGCAGATATTCAGTGTGCGGGTCAGTCTCCCGCACAACTCATAATCAGACGCCTTATTTATCAGATACAGAAGGAAAATACCAGATATTCAGACGCTGATTATAAAACCTGCGCTGCCAATGAACTTGTTGTGGGCTTGCAATCAACACAAGTTGTTTACCTTTTCCCTGGAGAGACAATGAAGAGGCCACTGAACAAATGGCATGTTTAATTCTGCATTTGTCTTTACCACAATGACTTCTTGAATACCTAAAATAGCCAATTACATCTCATAACTGTCCTGGATTATAATGCATTGTATTGATGATGGTCACCTGGTGCCATCATGTGTTGGTTTTCTTTACAAAAATCAAGGGTTTTCTGCCCTAAATTTGACCAGAAATGTAAACTGTGTCGTATTGGGCTGAATAAATCAACTCTAATGGATTGATTCAAACATTTTCATTTAGCCACTCTGATCCAGGATCTTTTTCCAAATGTTATATCAGGTAGTTTAAGATGACTCATCATGAACACACCTTTCAGAAAAAGCATTTCTCCTAACAATCATTTGGAAAAACCCTGACGACGATTACTATCGCTGCAGTGCAAACAGTGCATTATTAACATGCAGCCGAGCATTTAGAGCCGTGTGTGTGTGTGTGTGTGTGTGTGTGTGTGTGTGTGTGTGTGTGTGTGTGTGTGTGTGTGTGTGTGTGTGTGTGTATGTGTGTGTTTCACTCCCTCTGTGCTCAGCTGAAGAACAGCAAAGGTTCTGAAGTTGAACGGGCTCTCTCTAAACTATCCAAGGTTATTTTAGTTTATTTTTTACGTCTCTAATCTGTTTTTGTGATCAGACGAGCGCCGAGCTTTCCCCCGAACGTGCGAATGCGATGTCTGTTTGAAGTGTAGTCACGGCGTGTTCGAACAGATACCTGCGCGCACCTGTTGTGTAAAACGTATCGGCGGAACGTTTAGATGGCAGATTGTTCCATCGATTGTTCCGTTGGTGATCAAAGCTAATTAATTACTCGCTCTCACTGCAGTCTCAGTGCTGGGAAATGCTGTTGTGTTATGAAGTGAAAGGCACACTTTAGGGAGCAGCTTAACCTTGAGACTTGAGCAGTGATTTTAAAACAATAAGAAATACTTTAGTGAATGTGTTCCTAACTTTGGTTTTTGATTCTCTGTGTCTTTCTGTTGCAGGCTCAGAAATTGAAGTCAAACTCAACAGTCGACGGCGTCTTCTGTGTGGTGAGTTTGCCGTTGCTTTTGTACTTAAATTCACTCTTTATAACCTACCTTAGCAACGGTCTGCTATCCTTAGCAACAGTCTGCTAGCACATAATAACAGACTTCTGGAATGTCCGAATTGACCAATCAGAATTGAGTGATCAGTTAAACCTTGTAATAAATATGAATAGCATAGATATGTGCCATGAAAGGTCTATGTCTTTCATTTTTGGAGGTAATCACATCCTGTACAAAGCTGCCGAACGTGTCGTGTGTGATGAACCCTCAGAATGATTCCTGTGATGTCAGAAAAAAGGACTTTAGTTTAGACCCAAAAGGCAATTTGTCGGAGCAACTCAAAGGGAAATCCGACCTCTCAGCGGGAAGCCTCCAACTGATCCTTCCCGCCTCCTCGGTAAACTCCTGGTCTTTGTAGTTCCTTTGAGGCTGAAATGGGATTGTTGCTTATCTGGTGGCTTTTAAAGTTCACTGTAAATGTCATTCTACAATAATAAGGCGGTGTTATGCACTGAACTGACATTTAATAGAGGCAGGGACGGGTCTGGAGGAGATGACCCAGACGTTAGCTTGCAGCTTTATTAGCGAGCCAAGGAGGCGTGGTGAAGCTATACACACACACACACACACACACACACACACACACACACGCACACACGCACACACACACACACACACAAATGCTAGGTTCCACTGTGTCATTTTAGACCCAGAAACAACCTTCAGATTTGTATACTGTGTTCTATCAGATGAATATGATTAAGAGGTTTTAATGGGGATATTATTGAATTGAACACTATTGAATTACGCCACATGCCAGAACTAGCAAACAAAACAGAGCACATTTCTCTAATGCACGACTGAATGAACCAAAGCGTGACTTGAAGGTTAAGATGTGTGGCAGCATAGAGGTGTTGTTTTTTCTGCACACGTTCGTTGCAGTAAATCCCATTTTCCAACACAATGTGAAGTTCATATGCTGATCAGATTCTCTCACATACACTATGCTAAGCTAATGTGCTAAAATTCAAAAGCTTCCTTTGGCGTTTTTACTGTACATCTTCATCCTCTTCTTGCAGCAGGTAAACTAGACTTGTTGATGTTTAAGACATCTGTGAATATGGTCATTATCTCATAGACTTCCATAAATCTTAGTTTCGTTCAGTCGCCTTCTGCTGGAAATTGGAGAGACTACAAGTTTAACGCACTTCAGTGTTGACTTTCAGACCCTGAGGCTTCATGTCCTATTTAAAATACTACGTATGACGAATGCCTGTTCATTGATAACAGTAACAGTACTAATGTCATTGTCTCCTGTCCCTCTGTGTGTCCCTCAGGACCCTCAGATTGATAATCCCAGCACATCCAACGCCATCCTGAGGAACTCTGCCGTCTCCAGACGGGGCGCCTCCTCTCTGCTGCCCCCGCTGCTGATGCTGTGGTACTGCAGCCTGCGGGCGCTATCCTCGCATCACGTCTTGTAGCCTCGACGCTTCACAGCAAACACAGCGGACTGACAAAAACACACATTTGTATAAAAGAAAAAGCAAAATGATATCCTTTCTCCTCAGTCGAAACCTGTTGTAATATGATTTCCTCTGGATTCTCTCTTTGATTCCTGCTTTGTTTTTTATGATGTTTTCTTTGCATTGCAGCGGTGTGCTAAAGCGGTGATCTGTACGTGTTCAGTTTGGCTGTGTGTTCCCTTTAGGTTAGATGAAAATAAAAGGGATTTAAAGCTTACGTTTCTGCTCTCTTGCGCAGAAAGACCTAATACCCCAGGACTACATTCCAATAAACTTCAGCTGGTAACTTTGGAAAGGAACAATGTAAATTAGCACTGATTTTCAGAGTCAGTTCTCCCTCGTCTGTTTGTGTGTTGAGGCTATCGGTGGGATCTTTCGCTCAAAAGTCAGTCAGTTCAGTAACGGCTATATTTTATCACTTGGGCAGCTTTTAGGTGTTCTTCAGTCTCCTCTGTGGTTTGCGTTTGTTTTGATAATGATGTGATCTGGTGTTTCACATTTCTATGAAAGACTCCACGTGGATATTTACCTGAGAAAAACCTAAATACAGGGTGAACACCGATAACTATCTGCGCCCAGACCGTGATCACGGTAGCTCATACTGAACACACATCGCCACTGGCTAAAAGCACACAAGCAAAGACCCACAAACACACACTGCACATGTTCACACACTCAGACAAAAACACGCGGAAACACACAGGCTTTCTTTGTTTTACACCAGAGGTCACAGGACAGTACGCTGCTGTGGATATCTGAATCCACTCATTAGTGATTGTACAGAACTTGTAATTGTTAGAAGTCCAAGCCATGTTCAGTGTTTCTCTATGGACAGAGGAGCTGCTGCAGTTTCACCTGAATGAGTTCTTTTGTTTTTGATGTACTTTGCTGCACTGCGTCCACAAAGACGAGAGCTGAGGAAAAAAATAGGCTTATTGTTGTCGAGAATATTCAACGGTAACTCACACCTCCATCCCGCTCAAAGCTCAAAGCTTCATTTTCTGTCAGTTCAGTGTTAGGACTTGTTGCCTCAATAATGAAACTGTCAACACGTGTTGTGGGGAGGGAGCGATTACCTGGTGTTGAACATTTGCTAAACCCCATCCTACCTTACTTTACTGTCACTGCAACTACTGGGTTTTATATCTAATGTTTGCAATAGAAATAAACTGTGGCGGAACTGATATTACATTCAGGAGTAATTGGCCTTTCATTTCAATTGAAGACAAAGCAAACTTCTAAATCTCAGCTACTGAACATATATTTTGAGGGCTGAAAGGAAACTGTAGCTTTCTAACACACTTTAAAACGTTAATGGAAACCTTCTCCAGGATGACTTGTTTAAAATATGAACCCTATCTCAAGTTTTATTGTATGCAAACCTTGTGACCCCACCAGAATATGTAGTTAGCTACCATCTACTCCTTGGCTTTGGTTGTACTGTAGCTCGAGTGCTAATGGATTCGGCTAGGTGTGCTAACACTAGCTAGCAGTAGCTCGCAGCTCCAAACTCATTCCTTTCACTTTTGCTTCTTTTTTAATTATTATTCTGGAAGCATAACTTGTAACTCCACCAAACATGTAATACGCTGTGATCTAATCCCTGGCTTTGGAAGTAGTAAATATTATACTGTAGCTAGAATGCAAATATGTTTTAGCTAGGTGTGCTAGCAACAGCTAGAAGTATCTACCTACCCATTCTTTGGACTTTTGCCTCATTTTTTGTTCTTCTGGAAGAGTTCAAAAGCACCTTTGAAGCTCTAGGATACACACTATGGCTCTTTTTAGTCTGTCTGAAGTACAAATCTGCTAACCCAAGAAATAATAGCTAAATGGGACTGAAAAATCGATGTTTGGGAGAAGGATTCAGCAAATGGTCAATTCTGTGTTATGAACGAAGCTGCAGCAAACAAGCGACTCATGTACTGTTAGTAAACTACACGTTCTCTCCCCCTAACACGTGATCAACACGCTTACATACATCACCGTGGCATGTTTCCGGTTAATTTACACATTGGGACCCTGACAGGAACATGTACGACACGCTGCTTGGGTTTGTGTAGCTTCCTCAACACATGGTTAATGTATAGTATAACTTAATGTTATGTACCGAGCATAAACATGGTATGTGCACTGTATGGCTCAAACTATAAATTGGACAAGTAAACGTCTGATGATATTCTACTCCAGAGCATTGTGAGCTATTTTGAAATCCAGATAGAGTACATTGAAAAACCCTTGTTTTTTTATAACAACTTCTGTGTATATTTCTCCCGGTATGAACATGACTATGGAATATTAATGCATCTGAGAAACAGGATATCAATGTAACTGTCCTTATGTAGTTCTAAACATCGGTATTTCTTTTGGACCATAGCCCCGTTTATGATGTTGCTTAAACATAGAAGTAGTGGTTTTTTTTGGCTAAGATTTGAACTTATTTTTCTATCTTTTACTTATTTTTGCTGTTTTTTCGATGAGATGAAGATGAGCGAGGCGGACCGGGCACAGATGGTTTATATTTCAAACTTTTATAAGAGTGTTTATTGCTGTTAACCCTGATATTTTGGTTTTACTGCTAAAATAACTATGTTGACAATAACAAGGAGTTGTCATTGCATGGTGATTGAGAAGGAAATAAATCAATGTTTAAAGACAAATATATTCTATACCATACCATTGAAGGCTTTTATGGTATATTAGACCAGAAGTGGGCGACTGAAGACTGAATGTGTGGAGGGAACGTTAAAGAGAAATGTTATGAGTTGCTTCACGACAAAAAGTACATTTCTCAGACCTGTGTCTTACAGAACGTCTCATTATTTTGTATTTGAATCCCAGTGTCATATCTTCATCGGCCCTAGAAAATGAAGGTATTGTTTATATATGTGGCTCCGAAGGCACGTCCTCCCGATGTAAGGGGGTGCCACTGAAATGTTAAGGTGTTAAATATGTTTGCTGTCCATCTCCATCCAATCTGTTGTTTCAAAATACCAACAAAATAAAAGGTGTTTTGGAGATGCGGACTCCCTCAGCATCATTTACTTCTTAGCTTGTGAAAATGTAAAATCTATTGTACAAAAGTTACGATTAAAAACTGTTAAATCACCCGGGCTGTTTGTTCATGGTTATTTCACTGAGTAATGAGGTCATAAAGAGGACGTGTTCTGTGCCTTTTCAGGTTTCATATTAGTGTTTCGTAGCTCTACTGCGACTCCTGCTTTATTTTGACAATCAATTCCTATCTGTAGTGGAGAATTTTGGAGTTCCACAAGGTACTATTGAGGGGCCCCTGTTTTTTTTTCTGGTGTAGGTCAAGACACAGCTAAATTGGTTAGCTGGCCGGCTCTGTTGGGGTAGGGCTAGCCAATACAAGCGACAGTGTTATATAGTGATGTCACTATTTTAAGAAAAGTTCAGATTTCAGCCTTTGCAGACCGTTTATGTGCACTGAAACCTTTATAACACTACAGCAAAGGGAAACTCGAGAAAGTACAACAGGACTTCTTAAAAGACAGTCTGAGGTGATCCTGATAACACCTCACAGGTTAATCTCGTTGACCTCAGTGACAAAGACAAAGGAACCCAGAGGAGCGAAGAGATGAGAGCGGACAAACAAATGGTCATCTGAGGATCTGACAACTTTATTCTTTAGAAAGCATGAGGGGCACACGGTCAGCTGAGCTCTCAGTGGCACTTTATTGTCCAGTGCTGCATGAGGAGAGCAAAAGGTAAAGAGCACAGAAGTACAGACCCCCTGCATCGAGGTAGATGATCATTAGAGTTTAAAATAATGATTGGAAAGGAAATGCTGGGCTTGTAAATCTAATTTATAACCCTTAATTTTGAGAGGTATTGCAGTCATAAAGCTAATTTGATGGATTGAAGTATAAGTATCACAAACACTCAACACAATTAGTTTACATTACAATTAAATTGAATGAATTGAAAAAGTAAATTAATCAGGTTTAAAAGGATTTTGTGCAAACTCGTTTTAATGTTGGAATCAATTCCAATCTAAATTGCCCTTTTAGAACCAACAATGGTCCCAAAACAATAATCTGCTAAAGAAACAAAGATTACAGAGAGCACTAACTGCGGTAGTACTCATACACTTTTATATGTGTGTGTTTGATTGATTGGTCGAACCTAATAACATCTTTACAAACAGTGTTGCTCAACATTGAACACAGCAACATGCCTTTCCCTTACGTGTGTTCCAAGGCGTGATGAATCCTGTCTTAATACATTTACTGCAGTACAACAACAAAGTATATTAATTATTGCAAACAATTCAGTATTTCCTCCAACGACTAAATGAGCAAAGACAGGATAATGTTTTTGACCTAAATCTTATCACTTTGAGTAAGAAACACCATGCAGATTTACTGCTGGATGCATCATTCACCAACAACATGGCACTGGTGTTTTTATAAACAGGACAACCATGAATGGGTTTAAAGCTGGACATTATTCATTAACAGCATTAATCTCCTGAATGAAAAGAGACTTGTTGTTTGGTAAAGTGATGTAAAGAACAGAGAGCTCCACGTGTTACGTAAAAACAGGTCTATAATCGTTGACATTTAGGACTGAAGCATTTCCAACATTATGACTAAAACATTAACGCAAAGGGTGATGGGTAAACTCTCTGACGCCTGCACATCTCGTCATAAATGGCAGCAAATTAGTCTGACATATGAGTGTTATTTCTATTCTTAAAAGAACGTTATCTTTAAATCAGCCATTAGACAAAATGCATGTCTTTAAGTCCTAATAAAGAGCACCTTAATACATTTCATCACAGAATAAGCACTTCTGAGAAGAGGGACGTAAGTTTGAATGCCACTGGATCACTTGTTGCAAAATACTGCAAAATGTGCCTTTGCAGACCATTTACATGCACACAAATCTATACGACAGACTACAGGAGAGGAGAAAGCCAAAAAGCTGAATGAAGGCTCTCTCTGAGAAAGGATGTGGGCTTCAAGTAAGGAATCAAGATGAGCATTGATAACATTTTCCTCTCGTTCTTTCTTCTGTATTCATGGTCTCATATCTATCTGTACATCCATGTGACATCCCTGCAGCCCACATATGCTGATAGCTTGGCTTGTTATGAAACTAAAACATATATATTGCTTGATTATGCAGAACAGGGTTCATGTTTTAAAAGCCTTTATACAAAAACAGGGGGGCTTTGACCTCAGAGGGTTGTTGTTTTTGTAGAAAGGAATTAAAAAGGTGTATTATCAACAGATTTAAGAGAGCTTAGACGGAAAAAAACAAAACCACTTTCGTTGGAATGAAATGAATATATTCTCTGAGGGCACTTTCTCCCATTCATTGTTAAATAAAGCTAATAGCTTCACACAAAACGTCTGAAATAAAACCCCATTCGAAGCCGCTCTGAAAAGACAGCCATCAATATTACTCCCGCTGGATGTGGAGAATTAGATTTGTATAGCACATGAAGAGCAGGAGTTTATTAAGAGTCATTAAAGCCCTATTTCCTCGCTATGGAGTGGCGTCGGTGGATATGAGCCACACTGTGAGCTCAGGCAGGAGTTACCTGTAATAATGGAGAGACCTGAGAAGCAGCAGGAGTGACGGCAAGTCCAATTACACTGTACCTGAAACTGACAGGAAACAACACCGACTTACTTCAGTCTTGAAAAGATTATCGTTTCCTTTCTCCATTGCAATATTTTGAAGTTTCATAAAGACCTTTATACATTACTGAGTTGAATACTTGATTCTGATTGGTCAATCTGGACATTCCAGAGGTCTGTTATTTGTCGCTAACCGTTGCTAAGGAGAGCAGACTGTTGCTAAGAAGGGACTCTGTGCAGTCAACTTTACAGACAGGAAGTAAACACTACAAGGAACAGCAGAAGAAGACAGACAGGAAGTAAACACTAAAGGGAACAGCAGGAGAAGACAGACAGGAAGTAAACACTAAAGGGAACAGCAGGAGAAGACAGACAGGAAGTAAACACTAAAGGGAACAGCAGGAGAAGACAGACAGGAAGTAAACACTAAAGGGAACAGCAGGAGAAGACAGACAGGAAGTAAACACTAAAGGGAACAGCAGAAGAAGACAGACAGGAAGTAAACACTAAAGGGAACAGCAGAAGAAGACAGACAGGAAGTAAACACTAAAGGAAACAGCAGAAGAAGACAGACAGGAAGTAAACACTAAAGGGAACAGCAGAAGAAGACAGACAGGAAGTAAACACTAAAAGGAACAGCAGAAGAAGACAGACATGAAGTAAACACTAAAGGGAACAGCAGAAGAAGACAGACAGGAAGTAAACACTAAAGGGAACAGCAGAAGAAGACAGACAGGAAGTAAACACTAAAGGGAACAGCAGAAGAAGACAGACAGGAAGTAAACACTAAAGGGAACAGCAGAAGAAGACAGACATGAAGTAAACACTAAAGGGAACAGCAGAAGAAGACAGACAGGAAGTAAACACTAAAGGGAACAGCAGAAGTGGAAACCTGTTTGGTTTCTGTTGCCATGTTTTTGGGATTCGCAGTTATCTAATGACTTCCAGGTTCTTCAGGACAGGTGATATACATGAATAATAAACAGAATGAAACTGAGCCATTCAAATTGACCCTCACACTCATAGCAACCCTTCTGATAATATATATATTAATATATGTTTTACAGTTTGTCAGTACAGGAGCTGCTCTCATTAATAGACGTTTTTAAGAGGAGGTTGTAAAACCCTGCATGACACGGAGGTCTCCTGACACCGGCGGGAATTAACATTTATGAATGTTTCCTCAGAGTCTCCGTGCGACGCAGTGAAGTCCTGTGAGGCCGATTCACGTCGCTGTGACGAATAGTTCATGAATCCTAAGCGATGTGTTTGTCGTAATTATCTTCGGTTCTTTACAGTCATCGTTAAATTATACGGGGGTTACTCTATGACTGAACTTCATTTTTCTATGGTGTTAAACAGACAATAAAAGATTATTATGGGATGCAGAAACATTTATAGTTATAAAAAGAGAGAAACATTAAAAAAGTGGAGAAATGAAAATATTACGTAGAAATGACTTTGTGTACTTAACGAAAAAGCTGCAGCTCATTCAAATCTAAAAAAGTCTTCATGAATTCATGTTCCCTTTATGTCCCCTTCGTGTCCCCTTCGTGTTCCCTTCGTGTTCCCTTCGTGTTCCCTTCGTGTCCCCTTCGTGTTCCCTTCGTGTTCCCTTCGTGTTCCCTTCGTGTTCCCTTCGTGTCCCCTTCGTGTCCCCTTCGTGTCCCCTTCGTGTCCCCTTCGTGTCCCATTCGTGTCACATTCGTGTTCCATTCGTGTTCCATTCGTGTTCCCTTCGTGTTCCCTTCGTGTTCCCTTCGTGTTCCCTTCGTGTCCCCTTCGTGTCCCCTTCGTGTTCCCTTCGTGTTCCCTTCGTGTTCCCTTCGTGTCCCCTTCGTGTCCCCTTCGTGTCCCCTTCGTGTCCCCTTCGTGTCCCATTCGTGTCACATTCGTGTTCCATTCGTGTTCCCTTCGTGTTCCCTTCGTGTTCCCTTCGTGTCCCCTTCGTGTTCCCTTCGTGTTCCCTTCGTGTCCCCTTCGTGTTCCCTTCGTGTTCCCTTCGTGTTCCCTTTGTAACTACTATGTTGCATATATATAAATATAACGCCTTTTTATTTTATTTACTGTTATTACTAATATTTGTTAATCATTTTTTATTATAATTTGTGTTATTGTTTACTGGCGTGAAACTGTGTGTACCTTATTGTAGGTTCCTCGATCCTCCGGCGCCCTGAAACGCTCCTGAAGATGGCGCACAAAAAACGACTTCCTTGACAAATAAGAGACTTCCAGCTATACTCTGCGTCTCCTATTCTGTTCCAGTTCGTCTTGTCTCCTCAAACCAAGTCTGCCAGCCATCCCTCGTGACCAAGTGTTCTTTGTTTGTCTCCCTGTGTTTTTGTTTAGCTTTTTCGCGCCTCAAGTTCTCAGTTCTTATATTTTTATCTTTCGATTAAAAGCCTTTGTCTACTTGTACCTGTTTCTGGTGTTGTGCGTTTGTGTCCTGAGCTTCTGCCGATCCTAACATATGATAGGTGACATATTTGGATTCAGAGAAAGGTTTAATGCAACACCGTGATTTACGCAATGAAGAGTCGATGAATAAAACAAGACACAACACGAGAGATGAGCGACACAATAATATAATTGCAATAAATGGAAACGTCTCTTTGTGACAGGAAGTTGGTCATGTCGACCCGTCAACTGACCCCACACACACACACACACACACACACACACACACACACACACACAAACACACTGTGAAGCTGATGCAGCGCGTCAATAGCTTCTCTTTTATCCTTTGCACTTTGGAGATAAAAAGGACTCTCTTTGTCGGGGCAGAAGGCCACTTATGAGTGGACAGCGCTGACGAAGGAGACATTCTTCACTCTGTGTGTGTGTGTGTGTGTGTGTGTGTGTAGGAAGGCCAAGGACAGCAGTGTGCTTTGTAACCCTCAGACCTGCCGCCCAAATTAACCGTTGTATTTGGTCCATAATGGCGTAAAGACGGAGACCCGGATGAGTCATCAATCACAGGGAGGTGACTCAGCTGACCCCCGAGTCCTCGACCACAGAGAGGAGGAGGGAGAAAACACTGTAAGCAGACGGAGAGAAGAGAGAAATCAGTGACTGGCTTAACAAACGATAGATACTCAATATTTGCACTAATGCAAATCTCATGGGGGGGCAGAGGAACATCTGTTACAAAGATACTTTCATTTATAATTAAAGGGGAAGCTATGATAACGTAAGATATGTCAACTCATCTGTGCTCTAAAGTCTTACATTGAGGATAACATTTAGCCAAAACAGACATGGAGTCTCCTCAAGACATTGGTTTTAACATACTTTAAGACCCATCGCTTTTAGTTTTGATTTCCTGCTTCAATCAAAGAAAGTTATGTGATATGTTAACCTGCTTTGTAAAATTTTGATGTGCATTTTATGAGATTTAGTGGACCACAGAATTGAGAAATGAATCAACAAATGAACAAAATCTATTGAGAACACATCACTGACGCACCTTCGATAAGTACCATGAACACACAGTGCAGTTTTCCTTGATCGTAAACAATAGGTAATTATTATCTGCTAATAATTTAGTATTAATCACAAAACGTGTCCTCTATCCCTTTTATATTTATATATGTTTTCTAAACCACAGTGAGCGGCTATTTTAGGAAATGAATGAGTCATGTCTTAAAGGAAATACAGTATCAGAAGCCAAAGTCATAAGTGTTTTAAATCTTATTGATATCTTTTATGGAGGAAATGTTCTTTCTTTAAACAGGAAGTGTGTTATTTAACAAACTGTATGTTTTGCACTAGTGTGAGTTGTACTTGTGGTTCTGGGTTTCTGCTCTCCACGTTAGCATTCTGTATGCGTAACAATACTCGTGGTTTGGTTCACTCATTTGTTTAAGACTAAGCTTTGCACACAGTGAATTGTTTCTGACTTTCTCTGATGTGCCCTAGTGGGTTCACTATTTGTATTGGTCTGGAAATCTTAGGAAATTTCCATCAGCCTGAGTTTACTTTGTGTATTGCATGAGTTAGCATGCTACAGGCTAAACCAAAAGGATTCCCATGGTGTTACACCCTATAAGGCATGTTAGCATTGTTGTTGTGATCATGTAAAAAGAATCTCAAAGACTGCTATCTCAGGAACAACATTACTGCTGATCTACCTTTGTTTATTGCTTAAGTTAGCATGCTAACAGGCTAAACTAAGAGGGTGGACAAAGCCATTGTAACACCTGCTGAGGCATGTTAGCATTGTTGCTGAGATCATGCTAAAATGCTATCCCAGGTACAACATCACAGATCTGCTCGGCTGCATGATGATGCTTTATGTGTCTGCTTTGTTTCTGTCTCTTGTTTATCCCCTCTGTACATTGTTTATAGCACCTAAAGCCAGCAGGGTGATTTTAGAGAAACACTGTGGTTGCTCGCGTCTTAGAGAAAGCCACATTACTTATTGCATTAGAACCGAACGCTCCTCTTGTAAAGAGTCGTTAACTTCGTGCATTTTGATCAAAATTAAATGAGGTGCTGTTGAACATATGGGACCAAAACCAAACATGTGTCTGTGTTTTAGTCTCCATTTTCTCTCCGAGGCTAATGACTGAAAAACAGATGCTAAGTGTTTATCATGAAACTGCGGCAGGTGGCATGCATTTTACAAGGCCTCCTTTTTTACCGTCTTGTATGTTTGCGATCAGAATTCTCGTCCAGGTATCGAGCTTTTTTAATATTGAACATCCTCTAAAATCTCCCTCTTCACCCCCAGAACTAAAAACATCTGAGCCGAGGATGGAAGTGCACCACTTCCTGCTGCTTCCTGTGAAGCACAGGTATTGAGCACAGTGGAGATGCCAGCAGCCCACTTAATGCTAAACACTGCAGTCTTTTATCTCGGGGAAGAAATACAGGGAGCTGAGAGTGTAAAAAAAGGAGCACTTATCTCCTCCTGGTCACTAATGGCGGTCACAGCGGCAGCATTGGCCTCAGGTAATGCACAAAAGAAAACCTTTCAAGTTTCAAATTAGACTTCAAAGAAAGAAGACAAAGCAAAGGTCAGATAAACAGGGTGTGGAGAAAGCTTTCAATGATGAGGATTTACAGCTTTTGTTGACGGGTTTTAGTAACTGAAAGCTGATCAGGGACGTTGTGATTGGTTTATGTGGTCCGGTTGTTTGTGGTGCATTAAAACATGACCTCTGTGGGGTTTGGAAACTTCATTTGACACGCTCTGAAAACTCTATCTATCACTTTCATCTTTATTCCTACAAGCCAATCACAGCGCATCGTCCATCCATCCTTCCATCTTTTCCGTCAGGGTCGCGGAGGTAACAGCTCCAGCAGAGAGCTCCAAACTTCTCTTTCCCTGGCCACATCAGCCAGCTCTGACTGGGGGATTCCAAGGCGCTCCCAGGCCAGCGAAGAGATATAACCCCTCCACCTGGTCCTAGGTCTACCCCTCAGTCTCTTCCCAGCTGGATGTGCCTGGAACACCTCCCTAGGGAGGCGCCCAGTTGGCATCCTCACTAGGTGCCCGAACCACCTCAACTGGCTCCTTTCAACGCGAAGGAGCAGCGGTTCTACTCCGAGTCCCTCCCGGATGACTGAACTTCTCACCTTATCCCTAACGGAGATGCCAGCCACCCTGCGGAGAAATCCCATTTCGGCCGCTGGTATCCGCCATCTCGTTCTTTCGGTCCTGACCCATCCTTCATGACCATAGGTGAGGGTAGGAACGAAGATGGCCCGGTAGACAGTGAGCTTTGCCTTCTGGCTCAGCTCTCTTTTCGTCACAACCGTGCGGTAAAGCGACTGCAGTACCGCTCCCGCTGCTCTGATTCTCCGGCCCATCTCACGGTCCATTGTTCCCTCACTCGAGAACAAGACCCCGAGATTCTTGAACTCCTTCACTTGGGGTAAGGCCTAATTCCCTACCTGGAGTGGACAGTCCATCGGTTTCCTGCTGAGAACTATGGCCTCAGATTTGGAGGTGCTGATCCTCATCCCAGCCGCTTCACACTCGGCCGCGAACCGATCCAGTGAGTGCTGAAGGTCACAGACCGATGAGCCATTAGGATCACATCATCTGCAAAAAGCAGCGGTGCAATCCTTAGCTCACCAAACTGCAGACCCCCTCCCCCACGACTACGCCTCGAAATCCTGTCCTCGTCAAACATTTAAATCTGCCCCCCCCCCCCTGCCCTGAGAGCTGTGATCGCAGGAGACAGCCCTCCTCCACCCCTCCCACCTCCTGTTCCTCAGAATCCGGGCTTAGACCACTCCTCTTCAAGACCGGATCTCCATCAATCCCTTCATGCCAGAATGAGACTCCTGCACAACCATTACATTCATCTGTGTATTCTGGCCAACAAATATATATTGTTGCACCAAAACATGTCTGATTTCAAAACTGAACTATGACTTTATTCACAGACCATAATAAGACTTTTTACCCACTCATTCAGAGCTCAGTGAACACAATTCTGCATTTGTTACAAGAGGAGGAAGAGGTGCTCTAAGGTATAAAGAAAGTCATCTGCAAATGATTAGTGACATTGTTTACCCAGATTTTTATTTACCTCTACGTCACCGACTGTGAAATGCGGCCGCTCCATCCTCCTCCTGCTCCTCCTCCTGCTCTGGAAACGATGTACGCCGGTGCTTCCCTCTCGTTATCGTCCCACATTTGCATAAAATTGCATAATTCTTGAAGATGTTGAAATCATCGTGGCCATAAAGCCCCCACCCCCATGACTGAATACACAATCTGTGGTGTGTTTTAAAGCACAAAGCAGTTGTTGTTAGTGAATACAGACATAAAGACACTGCGTTCATTGTGTTTGCATACCTATGAACACAGCGGCGACACGGAAACAGAGGCCGGACCTCTATAGCTTCTCTTTGATAACTGGACTTCACACTGTACATTTGTAGTACATGTAATATTCCATTCCTCACACACTTAATGTACATGTAATATCCTGCTTTATGTTGTGTTTATATTTCTATTCCGACACGTATATTTTAACTTCTCTGATGTACACTGCCTTGTCTTTTCATGCTGCTGCAACGCAAAAACTCCCCAAATTGAGATCAATAAAGTACCTCTCATCTTATCAACACATCTTTGTAAGAGCATGAATATGTTTGTGCACATCTGGACCCGATTTGCTTTATAAATGTTATTACGAACTGATCGCAATAAGGCAAGGCATGTAATTTAACGGATGTATTCGAGTCTGTGTCGTTCCTTTTGAGACGTTGTGTAGTTATTGTGTAAAATGTGTGACTCCATCAGAGCAGTTGGACAGAGTCTCTCGTGTTTGCTGAGTTTGACTCTATTGACATCTTGAGAACACCGATCAATACGACCCTTCAACAGAGATCACACACTCTCTCTCACTCCCACACACACACACACACACACACACACACACACACACACACACACACACACACACACACACACACACACACACACCGTACATCAGATCCAACGACCACACGATAAAGGCATCAGAATGTTTTAATTGTAAATGTACACGTTAATGCTCGTACGGACTAAAACAGTATGGTGAGCTGCCCTTTGTTACGTCTCAACAACAAACTGGTGCAAAAATACATGAAGACAGAACATCTTGAATGGACATCACATGTTCATATAGACATACAGTACCGTTTAAAAGCATGCATCAGGGGCCCGGGACGAGGAATTGCAATTAAGTCTTGATCGTTAATCATCTTAATTGATCTCTTAGATACTAAAACTCCAAACTAGCTTTCTGTTTCTGATTAAATTTGAAGAATGATAAAGAAATAGTTGCCTGTTGGTTAAAGAGGACAGATAGTGCTTATTTTCAGGTTGCATATTTTCATTATTGCCCGTTTATTTGATCAATTGTGTTGTTATCTAGCGGCTGCTCAGAGGTTTCTGTGCCTCTGGATTTCTCCTTAATTAATTAATCAATCACCTCTTCTTCTCCTCGTTAGTCTGCTTTAACTTTGTTATACCTAATTGAAACAAAGTAGTCCTCTTAACTGACCGGACCCAGCAGACACACTTCTGAACAGTACTGTAACTCTACTGTGCATGAACAGCTGATAAAAGGTGACTTTACAATTCTTGATTAAGGTCTCAACACAGTTGGTACAGGGAGAAACCTTTTGACATCGCTGTGATATGCATAAAATACATCACATTTCAAAAAAGGCTAAAAAGGGGTAATAGATAATAATTATATTTAGAAAGAAACGTCCTTTAGTGCAATTATAAAATTATTGTGTGTAACATTTGCATAATTAATAAATATCACATAAGATGAAATATCACAGGGTAAATGAACTGGAGGTCATGAGTAGAGATGTGTAATGAATCTTCACAGTAATGAGTTAATAGACATTTGAATACCATCAGTAGTGAGCGTTCGCTGATACCTGGAGGTTACACTGCAGCCCAGTATGAACATTACGTCTGGATTGCATAATATTATCCCGCTGAGGGGGTCCTAATGTACTGCTAAAGCATTTCACTTATAGTGCATACACAGAGGGCGAGTACGGTGGCAAACAGGTGCAAACAGGTGCAAACAGGTGCACCACACCGGGCCAAAGCATTTCATTAGGAGAAACACAATGCAGCTTCAAAACCATGCAAAGATAATTACAACCTGAGGAAACGTGAACCATTCACTAGAAGCGCTGCAGAAACCAAACGCTGCAAGAAGCTCCAAACACAACGGAGACCAGGGGACACTAAAAAGAGACGCACACAGCTGGAGACCAGGGGACACTAAAGAGAGACGCACACAGCTGGAGACCAGGGGACACTAAAGAGAGACGCACACAGCTGGAGACCAGGGGACACTAAAGAGAGACGCACACAGCTGGAGACCAGGGGACACTAAAGAGAGACGCACACAGCTGGAGACCAGGGGACACTAAAGAGAGACGCACACAGCTGGAGACCAGGGGACACTAAAGAGAGACGCACACAGCTGGAGACCAGGGGACACTAAAGAGGGACGCACACAGCTGGAGACCAGGGGACACTAAAGAGAGACGCACACAGCTGGAGACCAGCTTTCTTTAGTGTCCCCTGGTCTCCGTTGTGTGCGTCTCTCTTTAGTGTCCCCTGGTCTCCAGCTGTGTGCGTCTCTCTTTAGTGTCCCCTGGTCTCCGTTGTGTTTGGAGCTTCCTGCAGCTTTTGGTAAACGCTGCTCGTGTTGCCTCAACCTGCTGGAGATGCTTTTCCCGTTGAATGTGTTTTGGCACATTTGTGTTTTCATAATTGTATTGTTTCTGAAGATGCATCGAGTTCCTCCTAAATGTTTTGGGCCGCGTTTTGTCCACCGTAACCCAAAAGCTACAGAAAATGGACCCCTTCCATTACAGAGGACCTGAGCAGATATCAAAATGTTTAAATGTTGCAGGAAAAAAAACAAGAATGACTTTGACTTTACAAAGAAAATGTCAACAGTTGCATCAATGATCTTCTACATCTCAACAGTAGTAATCTGTAAAATTCCCAGAGGAGAAGTCCCCCCCCCAGTTAGCAAATCATTTACACAGAACACCCCCCACTACAGTGTGTTGCATTGATCCATAAGCCCTATGTTTTCTCCAGCATTGCTCCTGAGTCCTAGTGGGTTTGTAAGTCAGGAGGACTTCATTTCAGCTCCGTTAACTTCAGCTCAATATCCTCCACAGGAGCTCCAAGCCATTACGTTTGGTTAAATGGTGCAAAACAAGTGTTTTTCTCTGTCAATATGGCAGACTGCATGACAGACAAGTAGAGCCCTGGAGATGCAGAGCCACATGGCATGGAAGTGGAAAAGCCTGCCAGCACTCACAGTAAAATGTCCGAGCAGAGCTGTGGTGCAGAAACACATTTTCATTGTCAATCTGCAGCTTTCCACTTCTTGTTTTCCTGGCAAAAAAAACGAGGGACAAGAAAAGCGTCTTGACGGAGATGTTTGTCCGTCTGATCCAGGGAACAAGTGCCATATTTCCCAGTGTTGGTGCCTTTGGATAGCGGATACGTTTCCTCTTCTTCCAAGCTACTCACCATGGTCGCCCATACCCACTTTTTGCATGTCCCTTTGTCTTCAGTCCAGGAAAATAACGCCACATGACGTGGTTCAGGGAGTCCAGATCATACACAGGTCCCTTGGTGGAGCACAAAGTGTTTGCGGTGCTTCAGACCGAGGCCTCTTTCCTTGAAGTCCATCATTCGCTGTTGTGATGTGTCCACCAGGGCGCTGGCTATAGCAATACCTAGAAGCATTAACAGAAAAGGTTAGTTTTGGAGGGATGCTCAGATTGTGCCCTCCTGCACTATTAAGTCACAGAATTCATGTCTGTAATAGCAAACGTGAAAATCAAAATACTGAAAAAGCTAAAATATGGAGCCTCAAGTTCTGCTGTGGGTCCCCTGTAGTTTTCTACAATCGATGAGACACAAGTCAAAGGTTTTATAATATTCAAATCATTTAAATGGTAGAACTTCAATCACAATGACAGCCTGCTATATGAATGCTGCAGGAGGATGCATTCTGCTTATTTTCAGGATCACTTTCGTATGTATTGTCTCTACTGTGAATTATTTCCATTCTTTAATGTTCAAAAAGCTCTTTATTTTTGTCATGTGCTGCAGAAATGTTTCCAGATAAATGAGTTAAGTAAATTTAAAAAACATCAAGGGAACGTTTCACCAACGTCTCTGCAGCTCCTGTAGAAACAATGGGGCAAACACTAAGGTAACTCCCACCATCCTGTCTCTTTCTTCCTCCTCCTCACTCTCACCATCCTGCAGGATATCATTCCTCCACAACACCTCATCTATCCGACGCCTGACTCGCTCTGCACAGCTTACAGAGAGAAAGGCCGGATGCAGCTAGTCATCAGATGCCTCGGAGCATTGTGTTACCTTGGCATTCGCTGCTGTTGTTAATGTGGATTTAGACTCATGGCAGCCCCTGCGAGTGCAGCTAGTCCTGTCTTTCCCTGCAGACAACCGTGGGTTTGACAATGCATGGTCATTATGACGAGAGCTCAATCTGCCGGCGTGCAGGAGCCAAATAAACAAAACGGGAAAACAGTGGCGGGTATCTGCTGCGCTCTCGATATGAATTGGATGCAGGATGTTTTCGGCATTTCACACTCAAGTGATTCTTGGGATTTTAATAGTGGGAGGAAAAGGGAAAGCGGATTACACAGTGTGTGTCTGTGTTTGAACTTGCAGGTTTATGTGTGTGTGTGTGTGTGTGTGGGTGTGTGTGTGTGTGTTACCGTTTGCATGCACCTGTGCACATACCCTCTTTTGCCATGTTGTGACACAGCAAGCAACACAAACTGATTACAGTGCTGTGCTCTCTGATTGGCTAGCAGCACCTGTTCTGTTGGACTTTGTTTCATGATGGTTTGTTTTGTAGAATTGTGTTGCTATGGTTGTTTGTGTTTTAGTCAGGGTGTAGGGTTTGCCGATCTCCTGTATATTTTAGAAGTCAACTCACAGTGTGGGAGCTGGCCACTTTACGTCCTAACACATGATTGAAGATGCACAGAGGCCATGTTTACTGGAAGACTGCTTTTGGACTGAAGCCCCTTGCCTAAATATTTATAAATTCCTGGCTGCGGCCCGGCTTCTGTCCCTTCTTACTCCTTTAAAGATGACACATTCTGCTCACTTTCAGGTTCATTTCAGTATGTAGTGTCTCTCCTGGGACTCCATGCTTTAATGTTCAGACAGCTCTTTATTCTCCTCATACTGCCTGTGCTGCAGCACCTCTTCTCACCCTCTGTCTGAAACCAGAGCCACAACCCAATTATCCGTTTTGATGAAAAAGCTTAAATATCCATTACATCTTCAAACTATGTGTAAAAGATACACGAAAGAAGATCAAAGGACTTGTGATTAAACTACTCTTCATAAGAAAATACATGCAGTAAAGAGAAAGGTTTGGGAGATGACTGGCAGATCATTTAAAGCAAAGGATCGGAAAGGAAGCAATAATTCAGATAAGATCCAACTTAATCTGTCTGTAAATCAGCAGATATTAGGAACAATGAAGGCACTTCCACAGGAGCTCAATGAACACCGTTGTGCAGAGGGCATTATTACCATACATACACACCTGTCTGCAAGGCATAGAACCCCAGGTGTCATACCTCCACCGGCTCTCATGACTCACAAAACTGGAAAGTTAAGAAATATAGTCCTTAATTTCTAATGTGACATCTGAATATTCCTCCCTCCAAAGCGCTTTGAAAAATTGCCGTTATAATTGTGTTGATTTTTACGGGTGAGCACACACATCTCCATTTCTAAAATGTAATTGGTCAAAAGTAATCAAATTACGCTGCAGGTGAGTGCAGGGGCTCATTTACCGGCGCGGCGACAGGGCGCGATAATGTGATTGTTTTGTCAGGTGAGTTGGTGCATCATTAACACCCCCCCCCCACCCCCTCCTGACACTAATGGGGTCATTATCAAGTGGCTGAACTCCCCAGAACAGCAACCCGTATCAGTTCGATGGAAATGGGTCTGCAGCTGGAACACATCTGTGTTGGGAGGAGCGCTGTAGCTAACCCAGTGACTTCCGCACAGCCAATCATCAAAGACTGGCTTCTCAGTCTCAATCAAACAACAACACATTGATATTCATGTAGTAAGTTAGAATTCTGCAAACATTTACAAGTAAAATAAAAGATGAACTCTTAAAAGAAATTGTTATAAAAGTCAAAATTCTGAGGAAAATATTTAAAACCCGACAGACTGATTGGGTTATAATGAAGGGCCTGAGCTATACAGAACAGGAACACATATCGGAACAAGGCTTATCTAAAATGTAACTTCTGAAAAGAGTCAAAATTCCCCAAAAAGTCGAACTTCTGGAAAAAGTTTGAATTCTTAAAAATGATGGTTCTTAAAAAAAATCATCTTTGTCAAAAACAATCAATATTCTGAAACAATACAAATAAATCACATTTCTGAGAGAGAGATCTCAAAATTGATGGACTAATGGGGTCATTATGAAGGGGTTGATCTCCCCAGAACAGCAACCCGTATCTATACAACTAGTTTGATGGAAACTGGGTCTGCAGCTGGAACACATCTGCGTCGGGAGGAGCGCTGTAGCTAACCCAGTGACTTCCTCACAGCCGAACATCAAAGACTGGCTTCTGACTTGCTGCACGACCTCAATAAAGTTAGGATCCAGAATAATAGTAAACAGAAAATATAACAGCAGCGTCTGTTCCTCGAAGCGAAGGGAAATCAAAGTCATTCAAACAGTAACTCATTGATATTCATGTATTTTTGCATCTGTGAAGCACTGATTTCAGGTTCAAAAAACAGGATGCACAAATTCAGCTGCTTTGATGTACGATTCCAGTTTCATCCTCACAAAGACGCCTTTCATTAGGGGTACATTGAAGAGTTTGGTAGAGACTTTCTCTATGCCTGTTTAGATAAGACCGGACAAAAAGAAAACAGAGTTTATATTCTTTCTGTTTTGAGACGGGGAACAAAGCGGATTGAAAAAGTTAAGACAAAACTCTTTAAAAAGTACCTCTGTAATACAACTGTCCTCATCAGAGTGGGCCTTGCTTAAACTTTGTCTCCTGTTGTTGTTTTTAAAATACCGGATCCAATGGTCAGTAAAACCATGTGTTGTAGTTTCTGTTTTGCTCTAAAATGAAATATTTGCCAGGTGAAAGCTGCTGTTAAAATGCTGCATTGAACATCTTTAAGAATGTATGAGGATCAAGTTTGGCAAAACAACAAGTCGATAAAGGAACCTTCATGTCCACATAATAAATACATGAGTTGCTCGAGAGTAAATACCACCGAGTATTGGACTAAAAGTCAACAAGCAGGCAGATGAAGGAGTGGGGGTCTGCCGGAGACAGCATCTCAGTGGGTGGGTGGGTGGGTTTCAAAGACAGAGAGGATCAAAGTATTGGAGATCCATTCTGGGTCGATGGAGCTGAGTTTCCGAGCGCTGCCCTGCGATTCCTGTCAAGCAGATATCCAGTCAGACACCCAGAGGGGCACACAGTGGGACACAGGGGGGATGGCGGGAGGAGGGGGGAGGAGGTCGACTCAGAGCAAGACAGAGAAGGAATTGGTGCTGCAGCAATGGTCAGGCCAGTAGTCACAGTCTGAGTCTGAGAGAGTGGCTTTGAGAGGAAGAGCTGCCTCTGACAGACCTAAATAAGAGGGACTTTTGAAAAAGATTTCAGTGTTTCTTTGAGCTCTTGGATTCAAGTCAAGTAATTCTGAAATCTGAAAACATCAACATTTGGAAAAAGAATCTGAAGTCGGGATTCATAGAAACATCGGAAAATAGTAAGAATTCTGAAGTAGTTCTGAAATCTGAAAACAAAACATATTTCTGAGAAAAAAAATCGACTTTTTGAGAAAAGCGAGGATTCGAAGGAAAATCTGGAAAAAGTCAGAATTTGGAAAAAAAAGACAGCATTTTGAGAAATAAAGAAAGTCAGCAATTGAGATTTAGCAACCAATCCTTGGGCATATCCGCCATCTGAGGGGACTACTTTTTCACAGCAAACAGCCAAATGTGCACCCGACAGCGTGTTAATCTACACTACAGCATAGCCCTTTTGAGACTCAGCATATAAAAACAAGTTCTCTCTCTTTTGTTTTGATTTCATTATGTCTAACAAGACACAAGGACAACAGCCCCAAATAGCTATGACTGGATCTGTGAGGATGCTCCTGACCTTCTGTGTTCATTAACGGAGTATTTTTAAGCAGCAGAAGAATACGCATGCTGCCTTTGTTTCGCACAGAGGGAAATGAGCCAGCAGAGTCGTTCTTCATTAACACAAATGTTGCCCTACATTATATTCTTTTTCACCGTAGTGTCCTTTTTGGGTTTAATGGAAATTACCACAATCTATTTCCTGTCCAGGGTAAATAAATCAGACATATTCCTCCCTTTAGTTAGGGCCAAAGTAAGGATGATACAGCAAAAGGCTAGAGGCATTTTCTGGGACACTGAGATCTGGGATAAAATCCTCCCTGTGCATCTCGTCTCTTCTTTGGGTCTTGTATCGCCGTGGATGGTTTTACATTGAAGTCAGTTGAGAATTAGACCGGGTTTATAGGGACTTCATGTCCATCAGAAAGTGTGCCTGATAAAGTAACTGCACCCCCCTAGAAGCACCAAGGCCTCAGCGCTCAGGTAGACTTCTTGGCATGCAGCTCAACATACAGCAAGTTTACTTCAGATTTGATTTTGCTGATGCATGATTTCAAGTGGCTTTCACACGGCACAGAGAACCCGAAAGGCAGAGAGGGATTGTAAAGAGTTAGGACTGATAGCATGGATGTAAAGGAGGGGGAGAGATGGGGGGGATTATATTTCTTCCATACTTATTAGTTGAGGAACCCAGGAGCGGATTTATCAAAGCGTAACCACAAGGAGTTATCTCCTATTGGCTCCGCTGCAGCAGTCTGGTGTTATTGGTGACATGTACTCTTAGCACGTATTAAACAACTCCTGCAATCTCCCCTTTCCAGATTTATCTCCCTAACTTTCTACCTGTTTCCCTTCCAAGTTTATTAAGAACTTAAAGCAATCTCTATAATCGAACCTCAGCCTTTTAATCCCGTCTTTCCCTCTCACGCTGCTCTTTCTATTTTTACTCACAAAGACTTTTCAACATCTTACAGTACCTGTATTTTCCTCCTCTTTATATCCTTCTCTCTCCTGCACAGACTCCCCGCTCTGTCGCTGATGCTGAATAGGCAGATTAGCGCAGGAAAAAGGCGGCTGTGAAAAACGCTTCTCTATTGACCCACTATCTAAGCTCGGAAAAGAGAGGCTAAGAAGGAAATGTAACACACTGTCTTCCCTTGTTCTCTACTTCCTCAATAACTCCTGCACCAATTTGAGAATATGTGCAGCCTGGTAAATCCATTAACCGTCGATTGAGTCACATTTTATTTGAGCGGGCGTGGGAGGCACAGAATAAAGAGGTAAAAGTGACGGTGGAAATGGAAGAATGGAGCCAAAAATAAGACCTAATTCCCACTTTTTTTCATCTATTCTTCGCTCTATTTCACCATTCATTTGTCCGTCTTTTTCTCCTGCTTTGTCCATCATGTCAAGCCACTGTGACTTTGAATCAGTTAAGTTGTTCCACTCTTGAGATTGCTCTTTAAGGCTGGCTCTATGTGTCAGTCGTCCACTTCAGTGTTGCTGATAATAACTAATCTAACAGCTGTGAGTCGCCTCAGTCGTTTACAGGATTGCCGGTTAGTAGGAACATGGGCCAAGAATCAAACAAAAAGGAGTATTTTATCAGAGAATCTCACTTGCCTTTAAACACTGAAATCTGTGTGTTATGCGAGTGTGTTTCCAGATCATAGTGAAGTAACACTTGCTTAGAGATCTCCTATATTTCTGCAGCTTGTAAGCTCATCATAAAGGCTACCGTGTGGGGAGAGAAATGCAGAGTTTCACATTTCAAGCTTATACAAAAAGTGCTTCCCATCTTTACTATTTGCAAACTGTAAGGCAGTTACAGCCTCCATCTATCAGAGTAAAGGTACCGTCTTCTGCAGGGAGATGCAACTCTCGATCAAATGTGTTTTACATCACAAGTGTTGCACTTAAAACAGACAGCGCTGTGCAAAATGGCCTTTTTCTTTTATGGGGCCGTGAATGATGCACATCTTGCACCTCATATGTCTTTCATGCGACAAGTCCCAAAAGTACAAATCAAACATGCACATCAGAGATACACTCCAGAACCAGAACAACCGGCACAACACAATCGCAATATCTGATGCCATCCATCCAACCGTCTGCTGTCAGCAGTCTATCCAGGTCCAGCTTGGAAGTCTTTCTGCCCGGCAACATCCTCCAGCTCAATTTAGACAATCGTAAGTGTGGTAACGTTGATCACACCATCGATGCAGTTCCTCCAGCATGCTCTGGTTCTGCCCTGTGATCTTCTTAGTTTGGATTAACCACGAAAATGGAGCACGTCCAGCTGATGTCTTTCCTCCTCACCCTGTTGCTTTTGGTCTTAACCAAAGCTCTCATGCCTTCTTGCTTGGCTCCCACTTTGAGTCAAGAACTTCCACATTTACAGCTGGGGCTTCATTAGTTCACCTGGGTATCTTGTGCTCTACCTTACCTTCAGATTTTTCATTTAAAGGCTTACAAACTCGAGGCAGTTGAAGCTATGGTGATGTCAGAACGCCTTGAAGACCAAAGCCTACAGTTCTGTTTGACTTCAGGGCGATGCCGCCTGATAGATAAATGCCACTGTCGTGTAGACGATAAGGTATCTGCAAGTTGGGGGAACATCCACAGAGATATCACTGTTTTCTGTTGGGTGTTTCTGGCACCAGGTGTTATTTTGGCCAACTTGAAGGATATCCCATTGGTGGAGGAGAAGCAAAAACTGATCACCTAAACAAGACACTTTAAAGGTCACGTATTAAACTGTATTTCAACAATATGCTTTCACATACTTGGATCAGGAGGGAAAGAGAGAGAAACTTTAATGCTGAATCTTTCAGAGAACACACCGGGGAGACATATACTGTATTAAAGACATTAAAAAGTGCACTTTGCATAATAAGGGACCTTTTAAAACCCCAGTCTTGGTCCTCACCTTAAAGCGAAATGCACCAAAAATAATACAGAAAGAGTAAAGAGACTAACAACACAGTGTGGGTTGACCAGCTGAAAGCTATATTTTAAGGCTGGTGCTGCAGTTTTCTGAAACCTACATGGGTGTTTTCTCTGGTTCTCCCCCTTACATGCAAAGGGTCAGTTATTGGTAACACCTCAGGGGAGCGGAGGAACGAGAAGGAAAAACAAAGAAGAAAGAGAAAGACAGCGTTGAGCTAAAAAAAGACTCATCGAGGATTCCTCTTGAAGTGTCTCCCACCGAGGGGGGGCGGAGCTAGCCTGCAGTGGCTTCACGTTCATGCATGCTAACATCAATGGAGGACTGCTGTCTAACCCTATGTGGAGCGTCCTCTGGGGAGAAAGGAGGGAGGAGACGAGCCGGAGACTGGGGACGGATGATGGGTGGGCGATTTAATTCACATGTTTTCTAGCCCAAGACTTTTATCTGCTTCTACATGAATGTTTTGTTCCCTCTAATACTGTCAATCCTGCACAACCCTCCACATGTTGCACATTGTACACAAAGCTAACTCCTTTAATATCTGCATAACTTTCCATAAACACCAAGGCAAATTCCTCCTAAGTGCAAACCTACTAAATCTGATTCTGGTGTTTTTGAAGTTGTATCGCGTGGTTACTTTCCCTCACAAACCCAAGAAGACACAACCAACCAATCAAGGCTTCTTTGAACAAACGACTGCTTTTCAATTGATTCTGTGAGAAAAACAACCGAAGAGCTGGACAGCCCCCAGAGAGAGCTGCCTGACTAGAACTGACAAGCCTCTTATTGGCCCTAATTTCTTCAAAATGAGCCTGCTTTGATTTGCTAATTTGCAAAACATCAGGTGGTGAAGAGAGAAACTGACAGGGCTCTGACGCTGACACATGGACGCTGTCTCTAAGCAATTTAAATGTCCTTGGGATGGTTTTATCTGCAGGTTTGTCATCTGAAAGTGTGCTGGAGATCTGCCAATGGCCAATCGGGGGGGCATGGTGAAAACAGAAAGAAAGAAAATGTAAAAATATATCTCCATGTGTCCAAACCATTCAGATTCAGCCTGTCAGGTTGTATTCTCGCTCAGTGTAAAGCTCTGATTTCATAGATTTGAGACAGTAGGTTATTGGTATTGCAGTGTTTTATACATTTCCCTACCTGTCTCTTGTTCCTTTTCACATTAAAACACCTGACCAAGACTTAAATCACAAATTACAGCCCCTATAGAGCGAGGCAGTGATGATGTATTCTCGTAGGCCGACCTGGAAGTTAGCATTGCAAGGGCTCCCTCAACAAAAAACAATGGGATCTTTATATCGGATTGAAGTACAGTATATTGCAGGAAACACAGATTTATGGTACTTGTTCGGCAGGATAATCTCCAGATATTAACAATACTTGACTTGTGAAGCGTGAATACAATCGGCATAAGTAAGACGCTAACGTTAGGCTATAAACGACGCCCACCACTAAGCTAAAGGCGGCTAACGTTGGGCATAAAGGAACTACAGCACGGTCACATGACTTCACGTCACCACCGCTAAGCTAAAGGCGGCTAACGTTAGGCTATAAACGACGCCCACCGCTAAACTAAAGGAGGCTAATGTTGGGCTATAAAGGAATTACAGCACGGTCACATGACTTCACGTCACCACCACTAAGCTAAAGGAGGCTAATGTTGGGCTATAAAGGAATTACAGCACGGTCACATGACTTCATGTCCCCAAAGCTAAGCTAAAGGCGGCTAATGTTGGGCTATAAAGGAACTACAGCACGGTCACATGACTTCAGGTCACCACCGCTAAGCTAAAGGAGGCTAATGTTGGGCTATAAAGGAACTACAGCACGGTCACATGACTTCAGGTCACCACCGCTAAGCTAAAGGCGGCTAATGTTGGGCCTGATGACGTTTAGACGTCTCATTTAGACAGTTGTTATAAACAGCTGTTTTTAAATTCACCAGTGGGTATTTACTGACATATTGTATGTCGTAGAACCAATGTTAGAATCTTATTAGCGTTTCAGCAAACCAATTTTAGCATAAAACAAAATAAAGGCGATGACATTGACCCTCCTAATGCAATTGTTCTCTTTGCCTTTAATCATAATACCACTCATCACTCATTCTCGCACACACACAGTTCATTCCCCTCTCTGTATGAGACTAAAGTGAGTGTTGATACATGTGAAGCTTTTTCCAGTTTGAGAAAAACGCTTTTCTTGCACAAAGTGCTTCATTTTACGTCTGCTTAGCTCGTTTCCTCGGTCCTGTTGAAGGCTCTGCTTCCTGCCCGGAGGAACAAAGGTACTCACACCTGCTCCAGTTACATACAGGTTCTTAAAAAAACAAAACCACCAACGGACAAACCTGACAGCAGTCTCCCACAGAGCTGCAGGGTACGAGAGAAAGTATGAAGAGAGAACGGCCTGGGAGCTGGACTGAGGTGGAAGAGGAGCTGCAGGGAGAGAAGATTGGCCTCATGCTGACGGTGCATAACGCTGCAGGCCTCCTTCAGGTCTGAGAGGAAGTGCTGCCGTCTTTTCAGTGTTTTCTGCAGGCGCGCGGTGGTCGGCTGCAGCGACGGGGGGGTATCACATGTCGTCCGGCTATAGCGGCAACATGAGCTCAGACAGTGGAAAGTCAGGATGTCTCATTTAGGGGAACAATTGATCCAACAGTAAGTGTTGGATGGAAACCAGGCAGGTCTGACCACATCAGGCCGTTAAAAGGTGCCATATGTCAAGACTTTACCTGAATTATTTAGCGTATCGCGGTACAAGACATGCTGATGCTAAAGGAAAGAACATACTGGTACCAAAATATGAAAACAGCTTGATATTTAACGGTGTCTCTCCTGTCTTTCTCCTGCTTTTTGCATTAATAAAGCGTATTTTAGGAGGTGAGCGGAATATCCTTCAATAAAAACATGAATCAAACTGATATTACCTTCAGGAAATAGAAGAATAATAACTGCTCATTCACCCATTTATTGAAAGGCAAAAAGGATAGGAATACACGTCTTAAGCACTGATTTAGTGACTTGAAGATTAAAACTGGGATAGCTTGTGTTTGAAAACATGCTTTACATGAATCTGAAATGTCATTTAAGTGACCACATTTAATTTGGTATTGATTATTGGAAGTATGTTGACCTGCAGACCACCAAATCAATGATGAATAAGCCAATCTGTCCTCAGTGTCTTCACATGGCAAGACCTCTGCATGATCTCCAATAGCAACACACTGTTCCAGAACATAGATGGAGGGTAAACACATTAATTAAACTTGTTCTAAGACTCAGTGAACTTGATTAATCGGGCCGACTGCTGGACAGAACGTGATGTGATGTTACAGAGGAAAACCTTTCCAGCATTTCCTCCAAACGGCTGCTGTTTGATGCGGAGCTGCAGGAAGTTAGGACTAAGGAAAACAACCACAGATTCATAACAGCTATTCTATTGGCCAGCGCTCCAACACATTGCACTTGATAGGCTAAGGGGCGGGACATCTCTATGTGGTTAACCAATCACAACAGAGTCAACCCAGAAACACCAAATTCTGGTGGCCATTCTGAAAATATACTTAAATAAATACTACACAAGTTTCTCAAGTGTTTCTAAATAATGTATTTCATAAATAAATACTGCAACTCAAAATGTATATCTAATAGATTAATCGAAAGGTGTCAATGGCCTGATTTGCATGAAAGTGACGGAGCCTAAACAGCCGTGTTGTGGTTTATATTTTCAATGTGTTGTATGATTGAGATTAAAAAAGAAAACAAATTGAACCTATTTTATTTCTAGTTGAAAAAAAAGGACAATTTAAATGTTTTTTCACCTGAATTTAACAACAGTAGTAGTACTATCAATAACACACATTGTGCCACAACAACAACAACAACAGCCAGCTAACCAATCAGAGCAGACTGGGCTCTGGTTTCAGACAGAGGGTGAAAAGAGGAGCTGCAGCACAGGCAGTATGAGAAACATAAAGAGCTTTCTGAACATTAAAGCATGGAGACATGTCCCAGGAGAGACTACATACTGATATACACCTGAACATCAGCAGGAGAGGACTCTTTAAAGTAGAGACGCTACATACTGATATACACCTGAACATCAGCAGGAGAGGACTCTTTAAAGTAGAGACACTACATACTGATATACACCTGAACATCAGCAGGAGAGGACTCTTTAAAGTAGAGACTCTACATACTGATATACACCTGAACATCAGCAGGAGAGGACTCTTTAAAGTAGAGACTCTACATACTGATATACACCTGAACATCAGCAGGAGAGGACTCTTTAAAGTAGAGACACTACATACTGATATACACCTGAACATCAGCAGGAGAGGACTCTTTAAAGTAGAGACACTACATACTGATATACACCTGAACATCAGCAGGAGAGGACTCTTTAAAGTAGAGACTCTACATACTGATATACACCTGAACATCAGCAGGAGAGGACTCTTTAAAGTAGAGACTCTACATACTGATATACACCTGAACATCAGCAGGAGAGGACTCTTTAAAGTAGAGACACTACATACTGATATACACCTGAACATCAGCAGGAGAGGACTCTTTAAAGTAGAGACACTACATACTGATATACACCTGAACATCAGCAGGAGAGGACTCTTTAAAGTAGAGACACTACATACTGATATACACCTGAACATCAGCAGGAGAGGACTCTTTAAAGTAGAGACACTACATACTGATATACACCTGAACATCAGCAGGAGAGGACTCTTTAAAGTAGAGACACTACATACTGATATACACCTGAACATCAGCAGGAGAGGACTCTTTAAAATAGAGACACTACATACTGATATACACCTGAACATCAGCAGGAGAGGACTCTTTAAAGTAGAGACTCTACATACTGATATACACCTGAACATCAGCAGGAGAGGACTCTTTAAAGTAGAGACACTACATACTGATATACACCTGAACATCAGCAGGAGAGGACTCTTTAAAGTAGAGACTCTACATACTGATATACACCTGAACATCAGCAGGAGAGGACTCTTTAAAGTAGAGACACTACATACTGATATACACCTGAACATCAGCAGGAGAGGACTCTTTAAAGTAGAGACCCTAAGCTAAAGTCTCATACTGTATAGCCACGTCAGAAATTCACCAGCGGGATTTAGCAGACCCTTGAAAACATTGAGTCGTATTAAAGATGTCTCGGATGCCTTTCATATTTACCGTGTTTACTCTTACAGCCTTTGTTTAGAATGCCAAAGCCTTGATGGGAAGTCACAACGGGAAGCACGGCTGCTACATCTGGAGTTCTTTTAGACACCGCACAGCCCGGTTTGTAAAAGCATCAACGTGGATTTGGGTTTTTTGTTTTGTGAGCCTACAATGACTAAGAAGTAGGATTTCATGCATGGGAGACAGCTGACAGTTAACAACACCAGCAGCTCTCAAATGGAAATGGAGAAATCACCATTAGGACAGTTCACGTCTGCTACGCTTAGTCATGAAAAGGAACATTAGCCGTGTCTGACAGTCGGACAGAAATGCTGGCAATAGATGTCACTGCAGCTGCTCGTTATGCACCTGCCTTTGAACCAAATTAGCATTACAAAATAAGAC
This sequence comes from Eleginops maclovinus, assembly GCF_036324505.1. NCBI lineage: Eukaryota > Metazoa > Chordata > Actinopteri > Perciformes > Eleginopidae > Eleginops > Eleginops maclovinus. The sequence continues at coordinate 22,748,915 of NC_086370.1, forward strand.
TGCGAAGGCTCTCTCGCCACATAAAAGATGCACTACCTAACTGGAAAACACATGCAACGAACATTCGGAGATCTGCTAAATACCAACACTGAATAAACAGGCAGTCCTTACAAAACCTAACACACATTAAAACAAAATGTCTTGCAGCGTTCATACAGAGCTCCAGGTAGCCAATACACCACGGGAGCTTCCTAGCTTGAATGGCATCGCCTTAAGCAAATCCTCTTCCCTTAAAATGTCTAATCTGCAGCCTTTATGTCTTTGCTGGACTCTTCCTTTGTTGTAGTCATGAATGCATCTCCTAATCTCTGTGGATCACGGACCACTTGCTCCATGTTTGCTCGGGTTGGATGGCCGAACCCGTTGGCATATCTTTATTTATAATAGTGTTCTTGATGTTCTTCCACCTTATCTTTGGATATACATTGTTCTTGTACAGGAGCTAATCAGCGTCGCTGTGAGGACTTGTTTTTACTAACTGTCCCTGGAATCTGGGAACAGGGGTATAGTTTTGCTGCACTAATATGAGCTGAAACTCAGAGATGTGGTCCCTCTAAACGGACTTAAAGAGCTTCTTAATGACCGAGAAGAAGCAGCTCAGTCTGAAGATGCTTTGAAGGATGACGTCTCTGTCCTGGTTCTGAATCAGTTGTCTGTTGTGTTGTGTATAAGTGCGGATCCTACCAGACTGTCCAGGTGGAGGTATTCCTGACGGGACTCTGGGCAGGTACAGCAGCACCGTCAGGACCCCTGCTCTGCTGCCCCAACATGGCTCCATCGCTATGGGCTTTGGTACCCCCTGCACACAAAGACACACACACACACGGACAACATGAGTAATCACACACACGGGAACGAAACTGGAAAATATACAACAAATAAAGACCAAAATAATGCTTGAATTGCAGCGTGAAGTAAAGCTGAAATGAATTAAACTGCATGGAAAGGAAATAGAGGTTGAACTGTAGTACCACCGTTTGGCCACTAGGACATTCGCTCATCATACGGGTTTGACCTGAACCAATCACCATCCAGTTTCAAATCCTAACAGTACGGTCTGAGCTGCTGCATGTAGAGTGTCTCAAAGAAGCAGACTTCTTGGAAAGCAGCTAGCGGGTTGATTTGAGGGAGATAGCAAACACCCAGAGCTCATGCTGACCCCCCACCCTGTGCTCAAAGCCCCCAGCTGGGGAACCCTGCAGTGAGAGGTACAGCCAAATGTGAGTCTCTTTTTATTGACATCACGATGGAACACTTCTATTGGCTAGCGCTCCAACACAATGTGAGTGACAGGCTAAGGGGCGGGACATCTCTAAATGGTTCACCAATCACAACAGAGCTCGCCAGTTAACCCAAAACACCCAATTATTTTGTCTATTATTAAAACACACTTTAAAAAAGGCTAAATTACACAATTATCTCAACTGTTGTAATTAATATATGTCATAAATAAATACTGTAAGTCAAAATAGATCTGTTAGATTAATCAAAAGGTGTAAATGGCTGATTTTAATGGAAGAACCCATTCAAATTTAAAGTGAAGGAACAGAAACAGCCAGTGTTGTTGTTTTCATTTCTTATTTTTGGATTATTTGAGAATAACCCCCAAAAATACATTGATATATATTATTTCTATAAAAAAATTGACAATTTGAATTTATTTTCAACTGAATTCAACAAGAGAAAGTAATATTCGATGTATTTATTTTAAAAATACCCTGAATTACACATACTATAAAGTGACCCTCCCTATATATACTGTAATAACCCTCCTGCACGCTGCCTCTGGGACTGATCTACAGAATATAATGTGTCCTTCTGTCTGTCTGATGATATTTAATGGCCGGGGTAGAGTTTCCTTACATCTGAAAATACAACCTGAGAGTCATCGAGCTATCGATCAGGTTTGACCCTTTCAGCCCCCCGCCGTACCACAGAGGTCACTGAGACTGACCCTGTTTATTACCGAGGTCTGTGGGGAGGACACACACACACACACACACACACACACACACACACACACACACACACACACACACACACACACACACACACACACACACACACACACACACACACACACACACACACACACACACACACACACACACACACACACTGTAAGAGTACAATTTACTTTGTATAACACGCACACTTAACCCTCTCTCTGATGACTTCTGTGTTTTTATTCTAATTTAATTCCTTTTTCTCCATATTTTCTTCATTCCTGAATGTTTATGGACACCTATTGGACAGATCTACTTTTTTAATCGACCACAAAGTTATATATCAATCTCTACCCTGGGTTGGTTTGTGGAGCATTGACAGTTACTTATTGTGTTAGAAAAGTGCTTTATAAATATTCTTTTATTTGATAATTGAATCCTAGGTAAGGTCAAACGATCTCTATGAGTAATCTCTGAACATCATTAGGAAAGGTGCTGTACAGATACAGGCTTTAAGAAAGAACAAGTATTAAGGTGTTGTTTGCTCAGGAGAAGGATTAGGCATCTAATTGTAAACACTTTTTATTCCTACCACATTACCATCTGCTTTTTATCTTCCATGGAGGAGCATTGAACACGCTGAATCTAAAAACAGTGAGTGGTTAGACGGGCAGCTCCGTCACTCTGCATCAACATGGAGCCGGCCACTGTGGGGAAACCACCATCTGTCCTCCATTACTGTAAACGAAAGGTCTCAAAACAACACAATGGCCGTCCAAATATTCAACGACTCGGTCCCAATGGTGACCTTCGGTTGTGGGACTGAACTGTGGGACTGATCTGTGGGACTGAACTGTGGGACTGAACTGTGGGACTGATCTGTGGGACTGATCTGGGGGACTGAACTGTGGGACTGAACTGTGGGACTGATCTGTGGGACTGATCTGTGGGACTGATCTGTGGGACTAAACTGTGGGACTGAACTGTGGGACTGATCTGTGGGACTGAACTGTGGGACTGAACTGTGGGACTGATCTGTGGGACTGAACTGTGGGACTGATGTGTGGGACTGAACTGTGGGACTGATCTGTGGGACTGATGTGTGGGACTGAACTGTGGGACTGAACTGTGGGACTGAACTGTGGGACTGATCTGTGGGACTGAACTGTGGGACTGATCTGTGGGACTGAACTGTGGGACTGATGTGTGGGACTGAACTGTGGGACTGAACTGTGGGACTGATCTGTGGGACTGATGTGTGGGACTGAACTGTGGGACTGAACTGTGGGACTGATGTGTGGGACTGAACTGTGGGACTGAACTGTGGGACTGATGTGTGGGACTGAACTGTGGGACTGAACTGTGGGACTGATCTGTGGGACTGATCTGTGGGACTGAACTGTGGGACTGAACTGTGGGACTGAACTGTGGGACTGATCTGTGGGACTGAACTGTGGGACTGAACTGTGGGACTGATCTGTGGGACTGATCTGGGGGACTGAACTGTGGGACTGAACTGTGGGACTGAACTGTGGGACTGATGCGTGGGACTGATCTGTGGGACTGATCTGTGGGACTGATCTGTGGGACTAAACTGTGGGACTGAACTGTGGGACTGATCTGTGGGACTGAACTGTGGGACTGAACTGTGGGACTGATCTGTGGGACTGAACTGTGGGACTGATGTGTGGGACTGAACTGTGGGACTGATCTGTGGGACTGATGTGTGGGACTGAACTGTGGGACTGAACTGTGGGACTGAACTGTGGGACTGATCTGTGGGACTGAACTGTGGGACTGATTGTGGGACTGATCTGTGGGACTGATCTGTGGGACTGAACTGTGGGACTGAACTCCAACGTTTTATAAATGATTAAATCTAAAGCTGTATGTTCAGCGTGTATGCAGAGTGATTATAGAACACAGCTACACAAAGGGCTGCTGTCAGAGTAGCTATCAACTTCACACAACGCTGTGACGCCTTGGTGTACACACACACACACACACACACACGTAAACATCCCCTCCCGTGTTAATAGGTTTAAGTGCTGGAGTGTACAGGATAATTAGCGGCGAGAGGCTCCTCTGTTTGTTTAGTGTTTTCAGAGTGTCAGGAAATGATGAATTAAACACACACACACACACACACACACACACACACACACACACACACACACACACACACACACACACACACACACACACACACACACACACACACACACACACACACACACACACACACACACACACACACACACACACACACACACACACACACACACACCAATTTCTTATTAGCTTTCTCCTGATTGAGAAAGTGAATCATTGTTTGTGGTTTTTTTTCTCATTGAGAACCAAGATAACAAAATGAGAAATGACGCAACAATGAATAACAGGTGTCTGATTGTACACACACACACACACACGCACACACATACTCACACGATAGTGCTGTAGCTTCAGAAACCATGTTGATAGCATTTCATGGTCTAAATGTGTGTGTGTGTGTGTGTGTGTGTGTGTGTGTGTGTGTGTGTGTGTGTGTGTGTGTGTGTGTGTGTGTGTGTGTGTGTGTGTGTGCGTGTGTGTGTGTGTGTATGGTTCCAGCCCACCGGTCCCTTTGATCTGCAGTGCACACACTCACAGGCCTGTTTACATTACATCATGTTTACCAGACGCTGGTTCCTGCAGGAAATGAGCAGCTCTGTGTTTTAAGATCATTTAAATTCTCGCTGAAGGAAACCGTGAAGATCCTGCCGAGAGTCAGGTGACGGTCACATGACGCGTGGAAGTGTTGCTGTTAGAAGATACTGGAGCTGTCCAACTGAGAAGGTTGTTACTGTGGTTAACTTCCAGATCTGTTTTACCCTCCATCTCCTCTTTGTGTTGGAGGATTAGATCCACAACAACTTTATTCTTTGTGTTTGAGGTTACCTCTTCCAAAAACATCACCTTTTCCCCAAAAACAATCTGAACTCAGACTTCAATCTTTGAATTCTTAGAAAAAATAATTTTCAAAATCCTGACTTTTTTCTTGTCAATCAGAAAAAAATAATTCTCACTTTCTTTCAGAATTTTCCCAAAATGTTCTCAGAATTCAGACTTTAATCTTGGAATTCTTAGAAGAAATTATTCCAAATTTCACAAACTTTCTTTCTCAATATTTTGAATTTTTCCAACTTTTTTGTCAGAAAAATAATTTGTGTCTTTTCAGAATTCTGACTTTTTACTTGTTTTGTGACTTAAGTCATTTTCTAAACGCTGCATCGACGCTTCACAGAGCAGTCCCTAACTATTTGTAGTTGGCACGTTTACCACACACACACACACACACACACACACACACACACACACACACACACACACACACACACACACACACACACACACACACACACACACACAGACACACGATTTGATCTCAATGGTTAATAACAGGCTGCTTAGCAAAATTACGAATGTAACAGCAGAGACGTTTGTGTGTGTTCCTGTATTTCTATATGTTGTGTTTGTGCCAGAGTATACTAGTGGGAGTGTGTGTGTGTGTGTGTGTGAGTGTGTGTGTGTGTGTGTGTGTGTGTGTGTGTGTGTGTGTGTGTGTGTGTGTGTGTGTGTGAGTAAATTATGAAGCATTGCCAGGGTGATGTGACGACTGGAAGAGCTTTCTCTCTGGCTCTTTTCCCAACCTAATCACAGTAAGTGAGAGAAGGAGAGAGGAAGAAGAAGAAAGACAGAGAGAGAGAGCAGAGGTAATAAAGAGGGATGGATACGAGAGGTAGAAATGAGCAGAGAGAAAGGAGGAGGAGGGGTGAGTGGAGGGGTGAGCGAGGTCAGGAGGGGGAGTCAGGTGGAGTCCAGGTAGCCGTTTAATCGATATTAAAACTCTGCTGAGCTGTGTGTCCAGCGTAAAAGCTTTCTCAGCTGACAGACGCTAAGTAGAGCTGCAGAGACAGTGTGTGTGTGTGTGTGTGTGTGTGTGTGTGTGTGTGTGTGTGTGTGTGTGTGTGTGGCAGAGAGAGAGAAAGAGAGAGAGAGCAGTGTCTACCTCTCTCTCTTTTTATTTATATTTTAAATATCAAGTGCCACTTAAGCCCAGACAACAGTTTTTGCTGACTGTGAGTAACGTTGAAATTGGTTACTTGGCAACACTGAGAGAAATCAGTCGTGAAAAGTTGGGAAGCATCCAGAAACTCTGGGGTGTTTCAAAGCGTGTGCCCTTACTGGTTTGGGGATCACAGTTTTAATCATTGTGATGTTACAATGTCTTATAAGGAAGGGTGAACATATTGTCTCATGTAAGAATGACTATTTATGTACATTGAGTTTGAATATAGTACAGGTAAGAGAAAGAAATGAAGGTCAAAACCAGCTTGAAAACAAAAGAATGTACATTTTTAAATGTTTTGATTAATTAATTACATAATAATTAATAATACAATGATTAGGACAATGCAAATAAAACAATTACAATTAGAAAATAATGATAAAAAGTAAAGAATAGAAAATTAAAAAGGAAATACCAATAATAATATTTATAATAATAACAATAATGTGAATATTAAGTGTAAAAAAAACACTACAATTAAAATGTGAAAATAATAGAAAATAAAGAATAAAAAATGAAAAAGAAAAATAAGAAACAAATGATAATTACAATAATAATAATAATAATAATAATAATATAAATAAGAATATGAATATTAAGACTAAACAAATAATAATAATAACCTAATCTTCTAAAATTCCAAACCATCCCACAACTGGATTCACGTCGATAATTTTTAGATAATATAATATAATATAATATAATATAATATAATATGATATAATATGATATAATATGATATTTTATAATATAATATACTCAAAAGAGTAAAAGGTCAGATTTATTGATGTCACGTGTCTCTAATGAAGCAAACTTCCTTCTGAGAAACTAAACGGTGTTAACCTGAAGACCACGACTAACGTCACGGCAGCACTGAAACACAAACAGCAACAACAATGTGCTTATCTGTGTGTGTGTGTGTGTGTGTGTGTGTGTGTGTGTGTGTGTGTGTGTGTGTGTGTGTGTGTGTGTGTGTGTGTGTGTGTGTGTGTGTGTGTGTGTGTGTGTGTGTGTGTGTGTGTGTGAGAGAGAATGTATCTGTGTTCTGTTTCTTTATCCTCGGGGTCAAGATTGCGTCAACATTTCTTTTGTAGGTCCAGAACAAAAGAACCAGCTTCACTAACGTCAGTGTGACATCATGTAAGTGCTGCTGGATGGAAACTATTTTATTTAATCAGCAGTAAAAAAAAAATAAACACAAACTCAGACAAGGTCACTTTGCACCAAGGCCACTCCTTTTGTCTGCTGGCTTTCCTTGAAATAAGAAACATAGCAAAGAGGGATTTCATTTCAGAGGAAGCGAAGCCAATCAAAGCTTCTCCTCGACACTTTTTCCATCTGCTTTCGTCTCTCGTTTCCTCGGTGGGAGTGTTTCTGGAGGAGCATGATGGATAAATCATCAGAGGCCAGAGAAAATTGAACCAAAATGTTATCTTCTTCTCTCCTCTACAAAATCACAGTTGTAGTAAAGTGCAAATTCCTGAACCAACCATCCACACAAGGCAGTCATTTAGTGGAGGCACCGCAGACACATCTACTGAGAAACAGGGAAGGGATTACTGTTTGAAATTAGAGAACACACTCTTTGATTTTACAGTTAACTCACACACTTCAGATATCTGTTCAGCAGCCATTAACTTTGAAATGGGAACCCTAACTAAAGGGTGACATTAACCTTATTCGAGCAGCCCTAGACACACTTCAGATAATAGACAGTTATCACTGCAATTAAAGAGGGCTGGGATGTGTCAAATAACTGACATGTCATATTGTTCTATAACTCCACGGCCTAGTTCAATATTTGATCCTGATTGGTCTATTTGGACATTCCAGAGGTGTGTTATTTTTCACCTGCAGACCGTTGCTAAGGAGAGCTGACCATTGCTAAGGAAAGCTGACCGTTGCTAAGAGAGCAGACCGTTGCTAAGGAGGATCAAGGGACCACTCTTTTAGTTCTGTTACCCTGGACATCACTGCACACTGGGATGGGAAACATATGAAGTATTTTGTTCCAGCTTAGAGTTAAATAGAGCTTGAAATTCTTTTCGAAACCCAGAGAACACTATCACTCTGATATCAGGTGCATCTCTTGAAACGATGCTCGTACTATCTTTGTTCACATCAACCAAACCCCTCCGGCATATTCACGGTACACAACGAGATCTCTGTCACGCTGATTATCTGGGTGTTGATACGTCTCTGTTCAGAATAAAGCAGCCATATGTACGCTCGGGTTTCACGGACAATCTGAATCATCAAATTATGAATCTACTTTCGCAAGTGCTTTAAATACCTAAACCTAATATTGTATTGACATCAAATCTCTTTGTCGTTCACTTCGAAGGTTCAAACAACGCTTGGAGTGTTTATGGCATGACAAAAGGTTCCTAAAAAAGCCAATCAAATCTGGTTTTTAATACTCAACAACATTTTAGGCAAAAAGCTATATTTTGTGGCCAAATATTTCATCACACTATTTGGATAATCAATGTTTTTACTACATGTTGAAGGAATTCAGTTCCATGATAGAAAACAAAGCTTAGCTGACATTATGATATCAATAATCAGTAAATCCCTATTTCAAATTGGCTTTCAATTAGCCCCGCCCACCAGGAAGTCTGCTATTTTAAAATGTGTATTTTCCCGCAGTTTTTAGTCATCTTTTTCAAACTGCTTCTAAAAGGTAGGTGGTAAAGACGTCATTTTTGGTGGTTATAACCGCATGTCTTATGTGACGCTAAATTGCAAATAATAAGTCAACAGCGATAAAGACGAAGTCGTGCTTCAAAGAAGAACAAACCACACAGGTCATTAAACGTTTTCATTTATCGCTAATTCCTTCTTTCTCATTCCTGGTGATTTTCCTTTCAAACTCACAAAGGGCTCGACGCTGGACCGAGGGGCTCTGAACGCTGCTGTCCAGCCTATCAAACACACACACACACACACACACACACACACACACACACACACACACACACACACACACACACACACACACACACACACACACACACACACACACACACACACACACACACACACACACACACACACACACACACACACACACACACACACACACACACACACACACACACACACACCTCTCTGACCACTGAGGTGTGGAGAGTTGCCCCCCTGTCGTGCCCTCCTTAGCGGATTAGCCCGGCCATGCATGTCCGACCCCCCGCGGGGCAGAAAATTGTCACGTCCAATCCTCTCTGTATCCAAACCCTTTATTTTCCCATTTCCTGCTCTCCCTGTGCTCCCCTGGAGATTCAGAGTGTGTGTGTGAGTGTGTGTTTGAATATTTATGGTGATTATCCATCTGATATTCCACTTCAGGTGGGAATATGTTTGAGTACATATGCATGTATTTGAGTCGTTTTTTCAGGTGTATCCGTAACAGAACTTGCAGAAATACCACTTTTGTTTGCGTTTTTCCATACAGGTTTATAATTTGAAGCTGCTACAACACTCTCAAACTACTGTTCAGCGATGTACAATACAAACTTCACACTCCATTAAAGTTGGTAGTGGCTGTAGGGCTGGGCGATATGGACCAAAAGTCATATCTCGATATTTTCAAGCAGAATATCGATATAAGATATATATCGATGTTGTTGACGCAATAACACGACAGTTTCAGTGCTCCAACTCGTGCCGCTGTGTGCTTTCATTTCCAGCCAGCCTGCGACAGATTTGAAGCACTCTCTACAGATCACCTGCTGCTGTAACTCCTCAGACACCTTGTAACCAAACCATTTCCAAATGACTGATCCATTTGTCTTTGCTTACATACCAGCTCTGCGCCGCCATTTACATTTTGCTGGGATGCCATGTTTCGCGCTGTTGGTCATTTAAAAACGTGACGTGAGCGGGAAGGCGGGGCAGAGTGTGTGTGTGTGTGTGTGTGTGTGTGTGTGTGTGTGTGTGTGAGAGAGAGAGAGCCGGACGCAGAGCGGGACAGAGAGAAGCAGTGGCAGGCGCGGCTCAAACGGGTTATTATTTGAAACAAATGTGCTGTGCGTTCAACGAAAACAAAACTATATCGATGTTGACGATAGTGTCTCATTCTATATCTCATTTTTCAAATATCGCCCAGCCCTAACTGGCTGTATACCTCATTACTTATATATCTTATAACCGTGATGGAAAGTAACTCCAAAGAGAAGTACTAACTAACCTAATCCTAACTAAGTATACTTACCTTTGTTCATACTTCACATTCTGTACGACTGTAAATGTAACTCGTGTGATATTTAGCTCTACAAATACACTTTGATTGATTTGGTTGAAGTACATTTTCGAGGTGCATGTACTTTACTCGAGTATTTTCATTGTATGCTATACTTGCACTCTAGCAAATATAGCATTTTTCCACTCACTATTTGACAACGTTAAGTTACCCTTGGAGGTCCTTCCTTCCTTCCTTCCTTGAATCAGTCAGACTTATCAACCCTGGCAGACCCCACACTAACACAACGAGGACTATAACAGCCCTGCTGTGAAATGACACCATAGTGCGTTGATGTAAACACAACAACAAACACAGACTATGACACCACTGTTGTGCAATATGCAAATTGGAAATGTATTCTGAATGTTACTTTGTACATTTCAGTTACTTTTAACGGACTTTGTAAAAGTGTTTTATCTTTTTCTCTCCATCTTCACTCTGGCTTTTTTACTTAACAATTTTAACTCTTCCTCTGTGGGACAAATAAAGCTATTCTGATTCTGATCGTATCATAAATACACTAACACACCATGGTGTAGTGTTGGGATGGAGATACCTGACAAGTTATTCATGTAATCTCGTCCTTTACCGACGGCGGCTCCTTGTTTCCAGGCATTTGCTGTTCTCTTTTAATGAATACAACAAGTGAAGAAGTGCAGTTCATATCTGGATTCAGCTCACAGCCCGAGGTCAGGGAGAGGAAGTGGGAGGGACATGTTTGAGGTATTTCGAAAGAGAAAAGTAAATCGCTTTCGGCTCGGAGAGTGAGAGGAGATTTTCCGCCACAGAGTGCTATCTTTATCCCGATAATCAGAGCGATCCAACAGGAGATACTGTGTGCCTCGTCCCTTCTCTCTCCCTCCTCCTTCTACCCTCTTCACTCCCTCAGTGAAAGCTGTGCTTCATTCCTCATAAACAGTTTGTTGTCACCTACAGCTGGTAAACAAAGAGGCACAGCGGACTCTCAGTCGTGTCTGTGACGGCCTCCTGCAGCCCGTCCTCCAGCCTTACCCTGACAACTGCACACTTTCATTTCAGATGCATGAACACAGAGACACAGACAGTGGTTTAGATAAGGCAAAGAGAACAGGGCAGGTGAAAGGTAACATTCACCTTATTCTTCACCGGTTATTGGGCGCTTACTCATTGCCGTATCATGTGTTGGTACTTCCAGTTAGACTGTAAATGCTACAGCGCTCTCAACACTTGCCAAATAAACAGTTTGAAAGCTTTTTAATTAACTGTTATTAATTACTAACACATTTTAAGATTGCTGATTAGCATTAGTTTATCCAAATAACATCGAATGTGCAACGATGTTTGGAGCCAAGAAGCTAATGGCTATATGAGAGCTGCTAGTCGGCTTCAAAGCACACCTCAACAGTTTTCAGAGTTACTCTCACCACTTGAATTGTAGAAACAGGTACGCACTGCAGGTCTAAACATAGGATATTAATACTAGTTCTTATTTCAATTATGAGCGCACCAATTTCGGCCAAAGCTAGATAGCTAAGCTTGCTAGCTAGCTTGTTGGATAAGTAGCTAACTTAAGCTAGCCAACTACTTAGGATAGATAGGGAACGTTAGGTATCTTGTAAAGTGAAGCAGACCTTTTATTTGATAGATGGATGTTTCAGTTCAATATGTATTTGTTAGATATAAAGCTAATGTTGGCTAGTTAGCTTCCGTTTAATAGCTAAGTTGCACCCTTCATTTTGGTCTCTTGGTTAAGTGGTTTCTAAACATTTCAGCTGTGGAACCTTGTCTTTCATTCTGGCAGTGAGGGATATTATCAATGATCCGACCAGCCGGTGTGCTTTGGTACTTTGATAGTTTGCTATAGCAGAAACATCTACACCAAGACCCTTTTTACTTTGAACTGAAAGTGGGAAAAGAGGCGAAGATATATCGGGTGAATAAGTGTGAAATATGGAAGAGATTCGAGATGACAGGGCAGAGAAAGGGAACAATAACAATGTATATCTTACTTACAGTCTTTTTTGATTGCCATAGGTAGTTAGGTTAAGTGTTCACACACACACCCACACCCACACCCACACACACACACACACACTCTCTGTGTCGGTGGCTTGTCAGGAGAACGGCTCAGGGTGTTTGAAGGCTCCCGGAGTGCGACTGAGATGGAGTGCCGTTTTGAATCAGCCTTTTGCCCGGATGCTCCATTACAGCAAATTATTTACAATTTTCATCTATTAGAGTGGTAATGTGTCTATGGATTCTGCTGTCTCTCTCACACACACACACACACACACACACACACACACACACACACACACACACACACACACACACACACACACACACACACACACACACACACACACACACACACACACACACACACACACACACACACACACACACACACACACACACACACACACACACACACACACACACACACACCTCCCTTCCTCCTCGATACAACAGTCTGAGTGTAAAAACTGCCTTTATCGCCTCAATTCTCCTTACGAAGCAGCAGCTGTCACTGGTTACACATATTATATTTTAATTCTGTACAATAAGCAAGATCACTCAAACACTAAAGGGAACAGCAGAAGAACACGGACAGGAAGTAAACACTAAAGGGAACAGCAGGAGAACACGGAAAGGAAGTAAACACTAAAGGGAACAGCAGAAGAAGACATACAGGAAGTAAACACTAAGGGGAACAGCAGAAGAAGACAGACAGGAAGTAAACACTAAAGAGAACAGCAGAAGAAGACAGACAGGAAGTAAACACTTAAGGGAACAGCAGAAGAACACAGACAGGAAGTAAACACTAAAGGGAACAGCAGATGAACACAGACAGGAAGTAAACACTAAAGGGAACAGCAGAAGAAGACAGACAGGAAGTAAACACTAAAGGGAACAGCAGAAGAAGACAGACAGGAAGTAAACACTAAAGGGAACAGCAGAAGAAGACAGACAGGAAGTAAACACTAAAGGGAACAGCAGAAGAAGACAGACAGGAAGTAAACACTAAAGGGAACAGCAGAAGAAGACAGACAGGAAGGAAACACTAAAGGGAACAGCAGAAGAAGACAGACAGGAAGTAAACATTAAAGGGGACAGCAGAAGAAGACAAGCAGGAAGTAAACATTAAAGGGAACAGCAGAAGAAGACAGACAGGAAGTAAACACTAAAGGGAACAGCAGAAGAAGACAGACAGGAAGTGAACACTAAAGGGAACAGCAGTGGACTGCGGGTCACGTCCTCACACACTGAGTAGCCTGTATGAGTGTTTGTGAATGTAGAGATGTGTGTGAGTCGTCGGTTGATTTGAATTTGCATTTTAATCAGCAAGTCTGTGAGCAAACAATCCTATTACCGCAAGGGAGGACACAAGGGCCACTTCATAACCTCTCCCTGTCTCCCCAATTCTCTCCCTCCTCTTCCTCCCTCTCTGAGACGACACATTAATCATCTCTCTAATGCCTCATGACTTTTTTTTTACCTTCTTAATTCAGGAGGAGGAGTATATCTGTCATTCACCCCCAACTCCCCCTCATCCTCATCTTACACATGCACGCACACAAACACCGACACACACACACACACACACTTTCTCTGTCCTCTCTGCTTCTCCTTTCACTATTAGTGTTGGAAAGATTAATGTGTTTTCTGGCTGCCAAGGATGTGTACTTTCTTCCAAAGCGGATACAGACACACACACACACACACACACACACACACACACACACACACACACACACACACACACACACACACACACACACACACACACACACACACACACACACACACACACACACACACACACACACACACACACACACACACACACACACACACACACACACACACACACACACACTCTTGTACTGCCTTCAAATGTACAGACACACACTGACACCATCACCCATGTGCACATAACAATGCTCCAAAGGCCATCATCATTTCAGAAGAAAAAAACACGTTCCATTTTCAGTATTGACGGTTTCAGAGGAGGTGGAGGTTAGATATCGATCGGGGACAAAAAGGAGAACAGAGTAACACACACACACCATTAAGGGGGTGGACGAGAAAGGAGAGTACACTGAGGAAAATGGCCTAATGAGAATGAATAGCTGGTGTAAGACTATGGTTCCACATTCCTGAACCATATTTAGAAAGTTGGTCAGGGATTTATGAAAGGTTGTTATACTTCAAAGAACCACGTCTAATAGTGATTTATAGAGGAAACACTCTGCTGATGTTCAGGTGTACATCAGTATGTAGAGTCTCTACTTTAAAGAGTCCTCTCCTGCTGATGTTCAGGTGTATATCAGTATGTAGCGTCTCTACTTTAAAGAGTCCTCTCCTGCTGATGTTCAGGTGTATATCAGTATGTAGTGTCTCTACTTTAAAGAGTCCTCTCCTGCTGATGTTCAGGTGTATGTCAGTATGTAGAGTCTCTACTTTAAAGAGTCCTCTCCTGCTGATGTTCAGGTGTATATCAGTATGTAGAGTCTCTACTTTAAAGAGTCCTCTCCTGCTGATGTTCAGGTGTATATCAGTATGTAGTGTCTCTACTTTAAAGAGTCCTCTCCTGCTGATGTTCAGGTGTATATCAGTATGTAGAGTCTCTACTTTAAAGAGTCCTCTCCTGCTGATGTTCAGGTGTATATCAGTATGTAGTGTCTCTACTTTAAAGAGTCCTCTCCTGCTGATGTTCAGGTGTATATCAGTATGTAGTGTCTCTACTTTAAAGAGTCCTCTCCTGCTGATGTTCAGGTGTATATCAGTATGTAGTGTCTCTACTTTAAAGAGTCCTCTCCTGCTGATGTTCAGGTGTATATCAGTATGTAGTGTCTCTACTTTAAAGAGTCCTCTCCTGCTGATGTTCAGGTGTATATCAGTATGTAGAGTCTCTACTTTAAAGAGTCCTCTCCTGCTGATGTTCAGGTGTATATCAGTATGTAGTGTCTCTACTTTAAAGAGTCCTCTCCTGCTGATGTTCAGGTGTATATCAGTATGTAGTGTCTCTACGTTAAAGAGTCCTCTCCTGCTGATGTTCAGGTGTATATCAGTATGTAGTGTCTCTACTTTAAAGAGTAGCTACGCCAGATGTCCCGCCCCTCAGCCTATCGGACACAATGTGTTAGCATTAGTGTTCAATGGTTATATAATTATTTTCCTGAATGTTTGAATTGTAGCCTTTACAGACCATTTAAATGCACCAGTAATCAGAATCAGAATAATTACAACAAAGTAAAAATGAAAATGAAATATACAAATGCACAAAAAGGCAGTACTAATATAGTGTAAATGTACAAAGTTCAGTGTGAAGGAGTGCATGTTAAGTCCAGTTCACAGAGAGGCTATGGAGCAGTGAGTTTTCTGCCAGCCAGAGGGGAATTATTGTTCATGTACTAGGACAACTTTTGTTTCATAGCTACATTTTGGTGCAAGTTAGCAGATAAATCGCTGAACATTATCGAGGATACGCAGCAGCTTGTGTTTGTAGAAGAAATACTCCACATTGATCCCCTCACTGTCCACATCGTTCTAGCTTTGAGGAACATTTTGCCCTCTTCATCATGCCACACAGAATTCAGTGAGGGCAAACAGATGTTTCACTGCGACTGAACTTCATGAAGCCATGTTTTATTCCCGGTGTTAAACCGGCGCTGTCCTCAGAAGTGCTGGTATCTCAATGTTTCACATGTTCTGGACTCTTTATGGCTCCTTTAAAGCCTTATTTATTGCTCTCAGTGCACAGTCCCTCCAATGCGTCAAGGGTAAAATGATAGAGAGTATGTGGGCATCAAACATTTGACATGAATCATACGTTAAATAATATACATTTGCAGACCCACACCCACCTGTAGGCTCTGAGTTTCATCAAACTAAGACATATAAATCCTGATTATTGGACAGTGCATCATTGAGCTCTCAAACCTTAATTGCATTCATTGGAAAGAATGGTTCTCCAGAGGAAACGTTCCCCTTTCCATTTCTCATTTTTTTCTCACCTTAAAACTTTTTCTCAAAATTCTTATTTTTTTTTGCTTTTTTTTTTAACAGATTTTTGACTTTTTATTTTTTTGTCTTTCTCAGAAATCTAACATTTTCCAGATTTGGATCAAAATAAGAAATATAAATCCTGTTCATTGGAAAACTACTAAATCATTGAGCTCTCAATCCTTAATTGCATTCATGCGAAAGAATGGTTCTCCAGAGGTAACGATCCCCTTTCCCATTTCTCATTTTCTCTCTGCTAGCAACAATAATTTAGCGGGAGTTATTGTGGTGTTTTATCCGAGCTGGGTCAGCAAAGTTCAACCATCATTTTCCACAAAAGTGCGTCTTCTCCTTCACCGAGCTCTCTGCACCTTTGTCATCGCCCTGAATTACGTTATCGATCACGGCCAGATGATAAAATTGCAGGCTGTAAAAAACAACAAAGACAGCTTCAGGTGGGTTTTTTTTTTCCATCGTATGATTTTCTGTTCAAGCTCCCAGGAAATAAAAATCCCCACACCTCGGAGACACAGAGAGTTCACAGAGGAAGAGATAGATAGAAAAAGGACAGCGAGGTGGAGAGAGAGAGGGAGATGTTGAACAGCGTTTGCTCAGCTGAAGTGCTGCAGGTGTTCCTCCTCCCAGCACCGAGACGATGTGTGGCCCCCGGACTCTTTTTCTAACGATGAAAAGAAACCGGTTTTGGTTTTGTTAAAGCGCAAACAGAACATGAAGAGCAATGGGTTTGTTTTAGCCTCGTTAGTGTTGACGGCGGTGTGAGTTATAGAGTTAATAACATGTGTTTGTGTGCGAAAGAGCCACAGGTGAATGCAAACTAAAGAAGGCAATTGTCCATGATGAATGCAAAGCAGTGTGTGCCTCGTACACGTTTTATCTGATAAGCCCTGCAGTGAGGCTTCTGCGTGCACGCTCACTATTTAGCTGTGTATTTTATCTACCAAACATACATTACTCCCAGGTGTCATAAATATTCTTTATCAGCTTCTTTCCCCACCATCCTTTTCTCCACCCACCCGTCTTTCCGAGGCATATTAAATCCCCACAATTGAAGAATAAATACGCCACATTAAAACACAAGATATGAAATTGATTCATTCTTTGCTTTAAATAGCATTATGAAAACAGGAGCGTCGTTAATCAGCGGGAAAAGGTGGGAACTGCTTCGAGCGGGCGGAGGCGTGCAGATGCCGCTCGCCGCGGGCTCATCAGCTTTACGACGTAACGGCGATGCTTTATGGAGGCATGCGGGGAACGTGGATTTATGCTGATGACTCTCCTCTGTTCTGTAACGCAGCCGCGGCTCGCTGCAGAGCACCGATCAAGTGGGGGAAGAGGAGAAGTTAGCTTTTAGCTGCAAATCAGGCTAATTTACACTGCGATGCATGTGTGTTACTGCTGTCTAACATATGGACGGCTGTAGTTAAAGAGAAGCAGGGGAATGTTGGATCCATCCTCACTGTCTTCTCTAACATTTGGACTGTCCATGCTGTGAATATATACTCTTTTTAATGCATACACATGACATATATTGCATTGACAGTACTGTTTTTCCTCATTCAATCACTCCGTTGCTATCCGATTCTTACAGAGAAAATCCTTGACAATTTTTCCAATTTTTTAAGAAAGGACTCTGAAATTACGGACCTGTAAAATACTTTAAGAGAAGCACATCATAGAACAAATGCATTACAGGTTAAAGAAATGATATGTAAGGAAGTCTGAGTGAAAACTACCATGCAATAGAATCGGAGGATGAAACCCTCTTTATTAGTCACACACATGCACACAGCAGAGCACACACAGTGAAATTGGTCCTCTGCATTTAACCCATCCTAGTACTAGGAGCAGTGGGCAGCTATTGTGCAGCGCCCGGGGAGCAATGGGGAGGGGGGATTGGAGGTGTCCGGTGCCTTGCTCAAGGGCACCACAGCAGGGCCTAGGAGGTGAACTGGGACCTCTCCAAGCAGCAGTCCACTTTCCATTTTTCAAGTCTGTTTGGGGACTTGAACCGGCGACCCTACGATTCCCAGTCCAAGCCCCTACTGACTGAGCCACTGCTAGTAAGTAATATATAAGAAGAAGAACCAACAGTACATTTCTTTGGGTGCCTTCATCATATACAGTTAGTCATCCCTTTGAATTTGTATCTAAGCAGCATAACAAGAGTCTGATGGTGGCATATTGTGTTTCTGTTTTACAGTCAATTTAGAGTTTAGGGTTTCCTCTCTTTGAAACAGATCCTTCACAACATCTCCTCTCAGCTGTGACATGTAGTCAGTGTCATTAAACCATTTGAGACTCCACTTTACTCTTCCTTTTGTTTAAAAATCATAATTGCAAGACTTTAGAGGACAAAGTATTTCCAGCTGCGACGCACCGTCAGTGTCTTCACAGAAGATTAACACACCTCGCCATGAGGAAGCACTCTCCACACACAGGATGCCAGCAGCTCTTGTAACAGGAGTACCCATAATTCCAAGCCTTCAGAGGACGGAAGAAATATATCTTTGACTGGAAAAGCACCTGGAGAGCATTTGAAGTTCATCTTTTATGTGTCCAGGAGAAATTAAGCCCGCCACACGACCACATGAATTTATACCGAGCATTGTGAGGGATCCTCAAAGTGTTTGTGCTCAGACAGACGGAGACTCAGAGACTTTAAACACAGAGGAAACTCAAGAGGGGCACTCAGAGGATGGAGTCGTCCTCTACTCTGCAAGAAGACACAGCACTTACCCATGATGCAACACTTAGAGAGGAAGTTAGGCATGAATCAGAGACAGCGTGGGCACAGCAATCTGCGTGTGTTTATGCTCATATAAAGAAAAACCTCTCTTTACAAAACTGTAATGTGATTACATTATTAAGGGCCATGAAACAGCTGAATCCGGTCTGACCTTGCCTCGCTGTCCCTCATGTCAACGTATTAATAATCCTGATAGAAGAAATGCATCATGGGTGGTGAACTGTAACCTGAGCCGTCTCCGTCGCCCTCCCTAAAGCCACGGTGGCGCTCAGTGACAGATGCTGCAGGAGATTTACTCCCCAGCAGGTCACACAGTCAGAGTGAAAGCCGGCAGAACACCCACCCTCATTTATCAAACTGCAGGCACACACACACACGTGCACAGGTAGCCGTGTGTATTCAATACAAACACTGACGGCCTGTAGACCTTACAGAGATGGACAAAGGTGCTATTGAAAGGATGGCTTTTTCAGAATTCTCAATTTTTTTCCAAGTGAAGTTTTGATTCAAGAATTTCGACTTTTTTCTTAAAACTTTAACTTTTTCTCCACATTTTGACTTTTTTTTTCAGAAATCTGTATTTTTTCTTAGAACCCGTACATTCCAGACAGGTCAGGTCTGGAAAAGGTTTTTTCTTCAGAATTTTGACATTTTCCAGCATTGTACTGTACATTGATTCGCTTTCTGTTTCTCTTGAGCTTCTTTAATCTTTTAATTGTATTCCTACTGCTCCCTGCTAACACTTCAACATATCTCCACTTCCTGTGGCCCCCCCACAGTCTGAGTGAAGGTTACACAGACAATAGATTCGGGGGGTTATCTGCACACGATCCTTAATTAATTTTAGCTCCGTTTCGACCAGGTTGGACTCAGTTCAGTTCGGTTTATTCGCCGCAGAAACCTCCCGAGTATCTCCCCCCCTTTATCTCCGCCTCCGCCTGGTTTCCATTTCACTCTTGAAGGTGAGAGACAATAGGGCAGAACGCTATCTTCACACCGAGGTTAATTACACAACATCTGGTTCATAGTCGAGCGTGCAGCTCAGCATAATTGTGTAATGAATGAGAGGAAGAACATTTCCACGCTCTGCCCCACTACTTCATGTTGTCCCGCGCTCACACACACACACACACACACACACACACACACACACACACACACACACACACACACACACACACACACACACACACACACACACAGTATGTGGTAAAACAAATGGAGTCATCATCACCCCATTTCATGCCATGTTTACACAGCCAGCGACAAATGCAACACCTGTGGTTCCCGCAACTGCTTGCTCATACCTCCACTCACGTTGTGTATGAAGTTGTATCAAATATATCGAAATAATCGCGGTTTAAGGTGCAACAAAAAAGCCTATATTATTAATAATCTGAAAATAAATCAAACTATTTTTCTATTCTATCGTCCTCTGGATCTGCGCTGATTTCATTCACAAAAATGACTAAATTTGATCATCAACCGTTTTTTAAGAACACATTTCTCACACTATTAACATGTAACATTGTTGACTTGAGCATGCAAATACTAGAAGGTACTTTAATAATAAAAATCAATCAACAATCTCTCTCTTTTTCCTGACACAAAAAGGAGGACACATAATAAAGACTGTATTTTTTTCAATGCATCTTTTCTCCACATTGAATGAGAGAAATGGAAGGTGTGTGAAATACACATTGAAGGTATTAATGCATGAGAAGGACTCTGGTGCCATTGCATAGATGATTAAATGTGGGTGGGTTATTTATTTGTAATTTAAACATCAGTTTGAATGAATTTTGTATAAAGTTTGTGCTACGATTGATCACACTTTTACGGGGGCCGACAGGTGCAAATGCCCTCGACTCCAAACTGGATATGCAAATACCGCCCTCTGTGACTGCGTTTCCAAACACAACAAATCCCTTGTGTGTGTCCTAACGTGTTCGGTATTGTTTATCTGTGTGTGCAAGTGTGTGTTTTCGCTGACCTGTAGCAGCTCTTCTCGGTCTCCGCCCGCCTCCAGCGCTACAGCGACGGAAGCGAAGGGACGACTGGCCATCTGCTGCCGCTCTCTCATCAGCTGCTGCAGAGAGACGGAGAGAAAGATGAAGCTTTTTTATTATTATTCAACGATTTATGTCTGGGGAAATGTTTAGATACAAACAACAACATATCTTTATCCGTGTGGACCTGCAGAAGGGTACATTCATTGCTAGGTATGGAGTAGAAAGAGGGTTGTTTAATACTTCTACAATACCACAGGAGGAAGAACGAGTGAGTGGTATCAAGCCTAAACTCTGACTGACGGACCGGGTAGAACTGAGGAGCAGATATCAATTTGAAAATTTGATAGAAAGGAGAGGAGGAGAGGGCGGAAAGAGTGTCAGGTGGGAGGAGGAGGAGGAAGAGGAGGTCGGGGAAAGTTCATTAATGAGGAAATGTCAGACAAACAAAGGCAGATGGCGAGGCCTTCATCAGCATGAGGTCCAAACAAAAAACAAACATATTGGGAACACACAACAAAGACCCGCCGCCACAGATCAGAAGCAGCTCTGTACCTGCAGCCCCCCCCCCCCCCCCGCCTCCCTCCATCAGAAGTGTGTTTCCGCTCCGCTTCAGACATGTTGACGAGCTTTTGTTTCTGAATTTAGCTCGGGGGTGGCCACCTGTTTCACGCAAAAACAAACTCATTTCTGAACGATTATGCGCCAGACTCTAATCATCAGTATGTTGCTTGTTGTTTCGGCGGGAAATCTGCCTGCTGCGCACACACACACACACACACACACACACACACACACACACACACACACACACACACACACACACACACCTGTTTGGTGAAATAAGTGCAGAGAATCTGTGCGGCCAATTGTGGGAAAACGTTTTGTTTGTTTACAACCTGAGAGGATTTTCACCAACATGAAGAACAGGAAATGAACTTTCATGTATCTGTGTTGGAAAATACTCTACTTTAAAGAGTCCTCTCCTGCTGATGTTCAGGTGTATATCAGTATGTAGAGTCTCTACTTTAAAGAGTCCTCTCCTGCTGATGTTCAGGTGTATATCAGTATGTAGTGTCTCTACTTTAAAGAGTCCTCTCCTGCTGATGTTCAGGTGTATATCAGTATGTAGAGTCTCTACTTTAAAGAGTCCTCTCCTGCTGATGTTCAGGTGTATATCAGTATGTAGAGTCTCTACTTTAAAGAGTCCTCTCCTGCTGATGTTCAGGTGTATATCAGTATGCAGTGTCTCTACTTTAAAGAGTCCTCTCCTGCTGATGTTCAGGTGTATATCAGTATGTAGTGTCTCTACTTTAAAGAGTCCTCTCCTGCTGATGTTCAGGTGTATATCAGTATGTAGTGTCTCTACTTTAAAGAGTCCTCTCCTGCTGATGTTCAGGTGTATATCAGTATGTAGTGTCTCTACTTTAAAGAGTCCTCTCCTGCGATGTTCAGGTGTATATCAGTATGTAGTGTCTCTACTTTAAAGAGTCCTCTCCTGCTGATGTTCAGGTGTATATCAGTATGTAGAGTCTTCTACTTTAAAGAGTCCTCTCCTGCTGATGTTCAGGTGTATATCAGTATGTAGCGTCTCTACTTTAAAGAGTCCTCTCCTGCTGATGTTCAGGTGTATATCAGTATGTAGTGTCTCTACTTTAAAGAGTCCTCTCTGCTGATGTTCAGGTGTATATCAGTATGTAGCGTCTCTACTTTAAAGAGTCCTCTCTGCTGATGTTCAGGTGTATGAGAGAAAAGTATGAACAGAAAAACCTAGAGAAACAGAAGCAGCAACCCTCCTAAATGTCAGTGTCTCCTCACTCTCCTCCTGTACCTAAACTGAAGTGTTTCTGAACGCCGTCCTCCCTCCACACATCGACACCCACCAGCTGCCGGCTGGTAACCTGCCGCTGTCAGCCCGCGTGAGCCTCAGTGAACATTACACCTGTAGCTACATCAGTGCAGTCAGGAGAGAGTCGCTCTGCTAGCTCGCCTCCGTGACGGCTAACGTGATGTCTCCTCTTGTTAGCTGTCACCGCGTATGCTAATGCCGCTCGGATCATGGCGTGTGTGTGTTTGCTAGCATCGCTGTTAGCGTCGTGCTGCTGTCAGATTAGATTTGCAGGAGCGGGGCTGACAATGTGTGGGAAAGAAAGGAGGAGATAGAGAACTTTAGATGAAGTAAATACCCCCCTTAAAATGTTAGACTTTTAGGAGTGAAACATGCTTTGCTTTTTGTCACTGTACAGTCTACATGATGGCATGTGGGATTATTTTAAGAGATTATTTAGAATTAGAAGACCCTTTCATCATCCCCACTCCGTTTTAAAAAACGATGATGCTAATCGGGTGAGCTTGTCAATGTCGTTTCCCATGTTAAGTTAGCATTCATTCAAATGTGCACGTGTTTATGTTGTGCAAACAGGGATTAATGATCCAGTGTTAATGCGAACAGTCAAACGCACTACACTTTGTGTCTTTATACATCCTAAAAGTATGTGACCCATCTAAGTTCCAGTAAGAGCAGAATAATCTTTAGGGTTCTTCCATTCTGTTAGTGCACACACATGCACAGGGCCTACACACATTAGGGTCTGAATACACATATGGAGACACGTGCAAAGAAGCGCTAATGTAAGGTTTCAAGCATTGAATACCTTTCAACTTTTCTGGTTTGCTAACTGAACATTCTACAGTTTGGGCTTTTTCCTTACTGTGTGCAGTGTGTTATAAAGGTGTCGGTGCATGTATGTAATGCTCTATAAAAGGCTTGCATCCCATAGTACCTCTCTTAAATGAAGTTGTTGAGTGCTGCATCACGTTTGGAGCACGTATACGTAACTGAGCCTGTGTTCTGGGTGCATCCATGTGTGAGTTTGTGTCATACGAGGTGTTCTCTCCGCTCTTTCCTCCCTGAAGCCACTGTGTTAGTGAGGTTAAACTGGTCAAGGTGAGCTTGGTCACGTGTGTGTGTGATGAATCCATCCAGACAGTGGAATTACATAAAAAAGTAACATGAAGCACTGTGGGAAGTTTCAGAGTGCAGTGAATATGAGAAGTTAGTTTGCATGTTCAGTATGTGAACGTATGGACTTCACCACTTGTCTCAGTGCCTTTGCTCTGGTTGTGTGTTAAAAGCCCCCTTTGATAAGTCCTTGGTTGGGGCAACAAGGACAAGGCAGCGTCCGTCTTCTCTGTCTGCCTTTCAGACGGTAAATCAGCCATAAAACGGCTGATTAACTCTGCTGTGCTGTAAACAAGCAGCGCTATAGACGCCACTGAGATGCTTAAGTAGGGGGGGTGCAGACAGAGCTACGTGTCTAAGTAAGAGGAAATACATTTAGTTTTCCAGCATCAAGGATTTCTGCAGGATTCCTGAAATTCAAACGGGATCCGATGAGTTCACACTTCCTGTTTGCATGCTCTGTGTTTATGTTTCCTAGAGGACAGAGATGGCAAAAGGTCACACAACCATTACTCAAGTAAAAGTACAGATATTCTGTTAAAAAATACTCAGGTAAAAGTAGAAGTACTGACCAAACTTCTTTACTCAAGTCAAAGTAAAGAAGTTTCGGCTTCCAAATGTACTCAAATAAAGAGTACTGATAACTCCAACTGTTTTACAGAGTTACTGGTGAATGGACCTCACTTTCCGGTGAGTTCTCATTGGTCCCTCTTCTTAAGAGAAGACCAGGAAAGGATGGATATATGGATCGTGTTAAAATCAGTAGGCACACAATGACTCTAAATGATAACGATCACGCCACCAAACACAGATTCAAACTAAAGCCACGAGCCTGTTTTGGAAATGTAAGAAGTAGACAGTGCAGGTATTTGTGTTTCAAATGTAAGAAGGAAAAGCAAAAAGTCGTCAGAAAAATTCTAGTGGAGTAAAGTACAGTAACAAAGTATTTGTACTCTGCTACTTCCCACCTCTGCTAGGGGGAAAGCATGTAATCCATCCCAGCTGGACACACAAACAGCCAGGACAGAAACGGGAGAGTGAACAATGAAGCCAATCACATGGAGAATTATGCTTCATCCAAAGCAGCACCTGCAAACTCACAGCGCCCGTCCTGTTAGACGGATTGGAAATATCGGAGTAATGCGCTGTTTGCTGATTTCTGAAACAAATTACGGGTTTCACGACACGGAGAATGGCTCGCTGCTACTGCAGCTGCAATTAAACTCCACACCACCTCTGTGAGGGCAACAGTGGAATCATCACATCTGCAAACCCGTGCACAACTGGGAGTGTGCTGGTGGATGGTTGTGGGGGGGGATAAAGGAGCAGTATTTATTCCTAATTCTGAGGCAAAAGAGGATGTAAATATGTAGACAAACACCCTCAGAAGGGATGTGTCCATTTGGATAGCATGCTGAGAAAGTGTTGGGCTTCCTTTTAATGAACTTCACGGTCTGGGACCCTTAGTTCCAATTAGGACGAATCTTAATCTTAATAAAAAATACAGAGTTTCAGACAAAATTCACCTTCCACGAACAAAACATTTCCAAGTTTGGGATTAATAAGGTACTTCTTATCTTATCTCAATCTTATATCTTATCGTTTCCCAGCTTCTCCTGAGGAACATTTATAATTTCCTGCACGAGTCACGTCAAATATTGTAAAGGACAAAATTCATAGGACCATTATATGTGTCTTCTGAGAACGAGAGACGTTTCATGGTGCCTCATGCACAAAGTTTTTTCGGTGTGGAAGAACTGATCTCAACCCCGTCTGACACCTTTACAATGACCTCTAACTCTGACCTGATCACTTGAATATCAACGCTCCTGCCTTTGTGGATAATTGGAAAGAAATCCCTCAGACCACTCTCCAAAATCTTGTGGAAAGCCTCAAACAGGAAGTACTGTATAGTTGCTACAAGACTAGCCCTTTAATACCCACAGTGTGCTTGTGTCAACATATGGGAAAGAAAGTGCAGATACATCCAAACCAACTGAAACATGCTTGACACACACAGCAGAATTTGCTGATGTGAACTTCCCGAACATCTCATTCCTCATCTGACATTACGGCCCCTGTTCCCCTGCAGATGTAATGCAACATCAGCGTCCATGTTGCTCCGCTCCATCTGTAACACAACCAGATGGTTTAATCAATGCCACAGAAGGCTCTGGGTTTAGGCCTGATTAATGTTTTAATCAGAGATACGAGGGAAACAACCCTTCCTCGACGGGGGTTATAAGTCTTCCTGTAGGTTCTCAAGTCCACAGCGAGTCAGAGTCTAACCGTGCTGCACTGCATGCCTCACAAGCTAAACCAAATGTCAGTGGTTAACAATGCCGTAACACAAGTTAAAATATCTACATGACTGTGCTTTAATGGCTGCCAATGAAAACTGATTAAGCACTTGTTGAAAACTCTTCAATCTATATGCCGCTGTTTGTCCATACAGGCTTTCCGTAGTTTCTCTTGCCTATGAAGCACACCAGTTGTTTTTGCCTCTGAACCTGAAGCACAAATGTCTCTAAGCAGTCATCTGTTTAATTGAAATACTTAATTGCAACAGTTATTAAGAACCGTTATTAAATATGTGTGAAAAACCTTTTAAAAAATGATGATGCTAATTGCATTAGCTTGTCAATGGCGTTTCCCATGTTAAGTTAGCACTCATGCTAATTGTTAGTCTGTACTGTATAGATGAAAAGAAAATTCACATTTCTTCGTATTTATGTTTAATAAACAGGGATTATTGATTCAGTTTTGAAGCGACAACAACAGTCAAACTCACTACACGTTGTAAATGTGTGTTTTTGTTTGTGTATTTCAGTAAAGAAAGAAGAAGGAATTAAGATCAACATCCTAAACGCAGCTAGAAATCCCTTCTTCATTCCAGAAAGAGCAGAATGACCCAGCCCTTTGGGGTCCAATGGCTACTGGATTTCTCCCTGTCCTATTGTCCTAGACTGTAATATAATTCTCTCTTTTAAAAAAGTGTCTCCTGGGTTTATCAAAAGTAAAACGCAAAAACGAGCCGATGAAAAGAGAGACTGTGACAGCACATTTTACGGTTCAGCTCCGAAAGCAGAGGCAAAATCTTCTTTTCAAGTAAAATCCGGTCAGCCGTTAAAATGTGACCCTGCAAAATCGGTCTTCCTTGCAGAGTCGTTTGAGCAGCACAGGGCAGCACGTCTGTTAGACACAACAAATTACAGTCTTGGATTCTTGGGTCTCACATTTTTAGAAGGGCAAAAAGTTGGTTTGATAGAAATAACATACAGTATCTCCTATCTTTTTTAAGCTCTGCAGCGCAGCAGAAGCAGTACAGAGACACAGATACTGCTAAGATGCTGCTAACGCTACACGGTTTGTGTCAAGAAGAACTTTAAGATACATGAAGTCCTTCACTTACGCACCAAATTCTCCTAAAAGATGCTAACATGTTCAAATAGGCAATATGAAAAGACACTGCTAGGATGCTATGAGCACCATGATAGGTATCCACACAATTAACACACACGTATGTATTCATACAACCATGATTGATAGTGATAAGTATTCAATTATTCCCTCATTATCTGGCTTTTCAAGCTCGCTGGTGTGACTGGAGACAGATAGGATTTGTAGCTTTGCATAAATATTATATTAGCTATTGAGGAGAAAAAATGAATCAATTCAGGCTTCGAATCAACGCAGCTGCTCTACAAAGGACACACGCTGATGGATTTACATCATAAAGAACACTCGGTTAAAATGCCAAATGTGTGCAAGACAAAACAGGTGTGAGTACAGCATCACACACACACACACACACACACACACACACACACACACACACACACACACACACACACACACACACACACACACACACACACACACACACACACACACACACACACACACACACACACACACACACACACACACACACACACACACACACACACACACACACACACACACACACACACACACACACACACACACACACACACACACACACACACACACACACACACACACACACACAGCATTCGTATGCCAGTGCAACCACAACAGAGGAGCGATAACAAATCTCATTTCCTGCTTGTTTGCCAAGCTTCCCCGCAACAATTTGTCTCCTGGCTGAGTGTGGTGAGTGGGATCTGATCAACAGTGAACAAGGGAACAGATACCAGCGTCTGAAAGCATCCGCCACAACACTCCAGCTTCCAACACACCGTCC
Source organism: Eleginops maclovinus (assembly GCF_036324505.1). Classification (NCBI taxonomy): domain Eukaryota; kingdom Metazoa; phylum Chordata; class Actinopteri; order Perciformes; family Eleginopidae; genus Eleginops; species Eleginops maclovinus. The sequence continues at coordinate 22,777,166 of NC_086370.1, forward strand.
TCTGGAGCGGACAAAGCACAGGGCTGCACACAAAGCTTCTGGAGTGTGGTTCTGCAAAACGAATGCCACCTAAAATATGTGTTATGTTGGAGACCCTGAGTCACCGATGACATAGAAGAGCGGCTCAATAGCTGAGTCACTGCTCCAACATAATCCATTTCTCCTGGGGTGGAGTATTTGAGTTCATGGGAACTGTACAGAATGAATAGGAATCGACAACACTCTGAAGTAGCAGGAAACCAAAAAGCATTTACAAAACGGTCTGCACGGGTTATAGGGTTTTCAAAGCCACTCGTCCTTCAAGGTCTTTGCGCAACAGGGGTAAGTGATTGTAGAGGTGCTCGAGTGCTACAAGAGTGGGACTATCAAGGTTAGGACAAGAGAGAGACTCACAGACACTCACGAACCAAGTCTTTAACTTCAGTACCTGGCCTGTAAACCATCCTTCAAATCAGCTGTGAAGGCAGGACAACAGATGAAGCGAGCTGGATACAAAATAAATACAGAAAGAGGCTGAAGAGACTCCGGTTTGGATGCATCTTGTAGTCAGGCCTACCTTGAAACAGCACCCAGTTATTCTGCAATGACAGATACTTTTCTCCGTGATGAAGCTTCCAGTGAGGGCTGGCTCAGGCTTACCTTGGATCAGCCCCTAGGTATTCTGCTTTATGCTTAAGACTTTCCTTTTTAATAAACCTTATAGTCAGGCTTACCTTGGACCAGACTGTAGTTACGCTGGTTTAGACTTTACTTTATGACGAAGCTTATAGTTAGGGCTGGCTCAAGCTTGCGTTGGACCAGCCCTTAGTGTTGCTGCTAAAGGCTAAAGACTCTCCTCGGCCATGAAGCTTAGAGTTTGTGCCTCCTTAGTCTAACCTTGACCAGCCTCATACGCACCTTCAGGCTGAAGACTTTCTTCTTTCTTTTTTATAAAGCGTATAGTTAGGACCTAAATGTTTTTGACATCCTCATGAAGTTCCATGATTACAGGCGTTCACACTATCACTTATTTTATTCTGTACACTCGGCTCTGTTGCTCTTTTTCTTCTTCTTCTTCCATTTTTCAGTTGTAGTAATGATGCATTTTTGGCGTATTCCTTTGTCTGATGCAAGGGTCTGAGAACAGAGGGTGTCGTCTGCTGTACTCACTGTAACCCCCCCCCTGAAGTCGATGTGTAATGTGTGATATTTGGCTATAAAAACAACATTTGATTTGATCTGACAATCTGATCTCAGCAGAAGATCTATGACAGACCCCGGCATGGTGGTAGAATAAATCCCCATTGATCCGGAGAGCTAATTAGAGAGGGCCAGAGAGACAAAGAGAGACGGAGCAGGCTTACAGATCAAGTGGCTTGTAGCTGCTCCTCTGAGCGAGGCAGACACGCTCTCGTGTGATGACCAATAAGTCCCATTCACAGCGATCTGCGTGGCAATTACGGCTAACACTTTGAGGACAACACAAACACATCAAACAGGACAAAAGAAGGCCAAATAAATCGGGTTTGAGGGAAAGAAAACTGTGAAATGTTTGTCCATGTAGTCTGATAGTGACTCTGGACATCTGAGGCGGACAGCTCTCTTTCTACCACTGTGAGAAAACCTGTTTTCTACCATTTGTGTTCTCGGAGAATTACATCCTTGAAATATAATAAAGCTCTGATTTAAGAGGCAATGAAACGTGGACCTATTCCCCAATTACCAGACTTCATTTACCTTTAAGAGATCAAACGAACAGTTAGGGTTTGGGGTTATACGTTGTTTAATGTAAACCAAATGTGCATCTATATTCTCTGAAAGGTGAGGTTTTTCCAAGTGTTTTCCATTACAATACACACTATATGTTCAGAGGAGGCAATGCCTGCAGTGACCAATACATCTCTACTGTACAGAAAGCGTGAAACAGCCACATTAAAGGGGCCTTATTCTGCTCCTTGTTGTAAGTAGAGTCTCTCCTGGGACATGTCTCCATGCTTTAATGTTCAGAAAGCTCTTACTTTTCTCAGACTGCCTGTTGCTGCTGCAGCACCTCTTTTCACCCTCTGTCTGAAACCAGAGCCCAGTCTACTCTGATTGGTTAGCTGGCCGACTCTGTTGTGCTTGCTTAGAGATGTCCCGCCCCTTAAAGTACAATGTGTTGGAGCGCTAGCCAATAGGAAGACCATTTGCATGCACAAAAACCTATATAACAAACTATAGGAAAGATTATAACAGGGCCTCTTTGATCTTTGCTTTCATCCTGTTACAGCTAACACAACACAACTCCAGCCACTAAAAAATGAGACGCGTCCATCAGTTACACAAGATTTATGAACAGTTTAATAATGAACGTATGGTAGAGGAGACTCAAGGCTTCACTGAAGAGTCAAACCGGGAGAAAACACTGTCTCTCTCATTCTCTCCCTCCCTGTCCATTCCTCTATTCCTCCCATGTAGTGACCGCAGAGTTAAGCAGTGTGTCGACCCGCTCCACTAAATCACCCGCAGCCACCAGACAGAGGGCGAGAGACGTGAGGAGAAAAGTGGGCCGTTTTCAGGGTCATCCATTATATGCTATCACATTAGCCCTCATCATTGGCCCGCCCGACAGCCATCATCCATTCCCATTCTCCACAGGCCAACACACACACACACACACACACACACACACACACACACACACACACACACACACACACACACACACACACACACACACACACACACACACACACACACACACACACACACACACACACACACACACACACACACACACACACACACACACACACACACACACACACACACACACACACACACACACACCTCGTCTGCTTGTCTCTCTGTACCCTTTCTTCTCATGGCTCATACAAAATAAAAAAAAGTCCAGCAGCTGGATTTAATCTACAGCTTCAAACAGAACTGAGTGTGTGTGTGTGTGTGTGTGTGTGTGTGTGTGTGTGTGTGTGTGTGTGTGTGTGTGTGTGTGTGTGTGTTATTCGCTGTGCTGTAAATAGTCTTTCTTTTCTATATTTTGAAACTGGGAGGACATCTTTCCTGCTCTGTGAAATGTTTGACTGCTAGTGTAATATTTATTTGTGGGAATTTTTAGACAGATATACAAAACTATGTTACCGCTCTCTTCTCCCTGAAAACATGCATAACACACTTTATTGTAACCAAAAACTGCCCTGATTGTGAGACAAACTTAGCCACGTGTATGCAACATACAGTAGAGGTGAATAAATATGTATTTTTCCGTGCAAATGTGAAGTTTTCATGACATCAGAATACATTAGGTGTGTGTGTGTGTGTGCGCGTCTATAAAAGAGTCTGCCAGAAGATGAAACTGTAGGTGGTTTCTTATTATCGCTCTTACAGCCTGATTTACAAGAGTTAAAGAAGCGTACATCCTTTGAATCAACACACACACACACACACACACACACAGTTATTAGTTTCCTTGGGAACTGTGTTTATCCCGTCCATTTAGTTCGTTTAGCCGCGTGTCCCATTAGCATCAACCTCCCATCTGTCTGTCGGCCCCTAGAGAGGCTCCAGTGTGTGTGTGTGATTGCAGAAGTGTGTGTCACTTTACACACATGTACTGTGAAAGTTGTGTGCTTGTGTAGGTGTGTGTAACCTCCCTGATTGCTCGCCGCTCTCCTCCACAAACTAATCAAATATCGGATTAGCGTGCATCAGTCCCACCTGCACCGTGACGCCGCGCTCAATCATTATTTCTGACCTCTCTGGTTGGCTAGCTGCTTCCCCACCACTTCCTGCCCTGTGTCCAATTAGATTGAGTCGACAAGGTTCATCCAAGCCAGGATAGGTCGGGACCCTCAACTGAAGGAGAGCGGCGGCTCTGATTGGATGTGAGCGAGCGGTAGACCACACAGGCCGACCTTTTCTTAATGAGATTATTACATCTTCATAAAGCAGTAATGAGAGGAGATGTTTAATCATTCTGGGTTTAACTCTGTCAGGTTTGATTCACGTTAAAATACTTTATGAGAGGGACTGAAGAATTAAAACCCAGGGAGGTGACGGCGCTTTAATTTGTCCTCTAATAACTTTTTGACCTTTAATCAAAAAACACTGATTGATATCTTTGATGATTAACTAGTACCTACATTTCAGGAGTATACCAGTATGTAGCGCCTTCACTTTAAAGAGTCCTCTCCTGCTGATGTTCAGGTGTATATCAGTATGTAGAGTCTCTACTTTAAAGAGTCCTCTCCTGCTGATGTTCAGGTGTATATCAGTATGTAGAGTCTCTACTTTAAAGAGTCCTCTCCTGCTGATGTTCAGGTGTATATCAGTATGTAGTGTCTCTACTTTAAAGAGTCCTCTCCTGCTGATGTTCAGGTGTATATCAGTATGTAGAGTCTCTACTTTAAAGAGTCCTCTCCTGCTGATGTTCAGGTGTATATCAGTATGTAGTGTCTCTACTTTAAAGAGTCCTCTCCTGCTGATGTTCAGGTGTATATCAGTATGTAGAGTCTCTACTTTAAAGAGTCCTCTCCTGCTGATGTTCAGGTGTATATCAGTATGTAGAGTCTCTACTTTAAAGAGTCCTCTCCTGCTGATGTTCAGGTGTATATCAGTATGTAGTGTCTCTACTTTAAAGAGTCCTCTCCTGCTGATGTTCAGGTGTATATCAGTATGTAGTGTCTCTACTTTAAAGAGTCCTCTCCTCCTGATGAAAAAAAGTGCTATACCCAACAAAGCCCCATCCCATTAACAAAGGCCCTAGCTCGCCAATATATATATATAACTCATCAAGTGTGTGTGTGTGTGTGTGTGTGTGTGTGTGTGTGTGTGTGTGTGTGTGTGTGTGTGTGTGTGTGTGTGTGTGTGTGTGTGTGTGTGTGTGTGTGCAAACTAACACTCTGTGATTGAGAAGTCAGCAACTTTAGCAGCCAGCAGCCTGCCTCATCTCGAGATCTTTTTAACAAGGAGCCGCTCAATCAATCTCTGATCGATATCTATCTGGAGGTGTGTGTGTGTGCCAGCGTGTGTGCCAGCGTGTGTGTGTGTGTGTGTGTGTGACTAATTCAGACGTCTAGGCCCAGCACTGATCCTGTTGGGCCTCGTTTCAGTGCAGCGTGCCAGATGTGGAAATGAAAAACCAGCGGCGGCTTTGGAAGAACTTTCCAAACGCTGGCAGAGGGAGAGGAGTCAATAATGTTGGGATAAACAAATATTCTCAGAGAGGGAGGGGGGGGGGGTTGGGGTAAAGATGGAGTGCAAGAGGGAAAAGAGGAAGGAATTCAAGAGCAGAATGAGGGAAGCCAACCGTTTTGCCAATAAATGCGCCAGCACAGCACTATTGCAGATTGCAGTGGAGCTTAAGTATACGGGATAGAGGCATTAGAGAGCGGGCCCCATCCGACCAGTGCAACAACAGCTGATCATGCATCTGTGGAGGTGTGTGTGTGTGTGCGTGAGGATGTGTTCAAAATGGTGCACATTCACATCATCAATATATGCTGGTCTGAGTGTTTCACCCTGAAATCCATTATTCATTTTATTGTGTCTACAGAAATGTCACTCCAGTCCACCCAATGCTTTGCCGGCACTCAGGCGCTTCCACACTACCGCATCAAGTCTCTGCACCTCTGATTAAAGCGCACCCGCTATCACTTTGCATAGCATCGCCAGCTTCATCAACCCTTTACAAGCCAAAAAACAGTACCCGAGCTTTTGAATGAACTGTTTAAGTAAAACAGTTTTGCAGGCGAGTAACTACCTGTTTTCATTATGCGATTCTTTATCCATAAAACTATGTTTTTATATTGACTCTCACCGCCTGAATGGTAGACAGCATAGAAAGGGTGTTGAATATTAGTTCCAAATTAAATTAGAGAGCCACCAATTTGTGAAAGCTAGCCAAATAGCTGATTTTCGTTAACTAGGTTGATAGACAGATAGCTAATATGAGCTAGCTAACAAGATATAAAGATAACGTTGACAGACAGACAGACAGACAGACAGACAGACAGACAGACAGACAGACAGACAGACAGACAGACACTTTTCACACAGTTAACATTTACTCGCTAAATCGCTAGCTCTAGCTAGGTAGCTTACATTCGCGAGCTAAAGGACACTGAAAGGGTCATTTCTGATATGCAGCTTATATTGGTTATATGCAATATTCATTCTTACCTTACTGTTAAGGTAAGAATGACGTGAATCAAATGTGTTGATTCACGTTATCAACACATTTGATTATTTTTATTGTAAATACATTATTTTATTTTGAATTCTCTGCACTGAACCTTTGTTGTTGTAACGCTAAAGATTCCTCCCACGTGGGACACACAATTCCTACAAACGCTAAAATATTTTTAGAGTTTGATGTCTTCTCATAGGGGTTCTTCTCTATCCGTGTTCTTCTTTGTGATATAATTGGTTTGTTTACTTGTTTGTGATTTGACACACTTATTAATAAGAATCCCTCCTCTATGAATCTCTCTGGGTGATATAAAGGTTGTTGAAGAGATGAAAGCATCTGAGTACATCATATGTCCTCATGTAATCCCTTTATATTCACTTTGGTTTATGCTTGTGTGTGTGTGTGTGTGTGTGTGTGTGCAGCAGTGTGTGATGTGTTGTAATTTGTTGCCCCGCAGCTTTGAGTAGCGGCTCATTATCTGAGCAGATTCCCATCTCCGTCCCTCAGGGCTGTTACAATCACAAAATTATTGATTCGCTCCGCTCCACACCACAATGGATGGTGAATAAATCCTTGATGCAATAGATTTACAAGCTTCCTGCTTCAGCCGCTCATAAAAGTTGTATAATGTCTGTGTCCGACCAGCGGTGTGTGTTCACTTTCTCCGTTTGTACTTTTTAAATCTTTTGATCCCCATCTTAAAGATACAGTACCGTCCCCATGACTATCATTTAAGATAAAAGCCATAAGAGCGGTGGAGGAATGAATCTGAATACCCTGCTGGAACTGGAGACGTGAAGTCATGTGACCGTGCTGTAGTTCCTTTATAGCCCAACATTAGCCGCCTTTAGCTTAGCGGTGGAGACGTGAAGTCATGTGACCTTGCTGTAGTTCCTTTATAGCCCAACATTAGCATCCTTTAGCTTAGCGGTGGTGACTTGAAGTCATGTGACCGTGCTGTAGTTCCTTTATAGCCCAACATTAGCCGCCTTTAGCTTAGCGGTGGAGACGTGAAGTCATGTGACCGTGCTGTAGTTCCTTTATAGCCCAACATTAGCATCCTTTAGCTTAGCGGTGGAGACGTGAAGTTATGTGACCGTGCTGTAGTTCCTTTATAGCCTAACATTAGCCGCCTTTAGCTTAGCGGTGGAGACGTGAAGTCATGTGACCGTGCTGTAGTTCCTTTATAGCCCAACATTAGCTTCCTTTAGCTTAGCGGTGGTGACGTGAAGTCATGTGACCGTGCTGTAGTTCCTTTATAGCCCAACATTAGCCTCCTTTAGCTTAGCGGTGGAAACGTGAAGTCATGTGACCGTGCTGTAGTTCCTTTATAGCCCAACATTAGCCTCCTTTAGCTTAGCGGTGGAACACGTGAAGTCATGTGACCGTGCTGTAGTTCCTTTATAGCCCAACATTAGCCTCCTTTAGCTTAGCGGTGGAAACGTGAAGTCATGTGACCGTGCTGTAGTTCCTTTATAGCCCAACATTAGCCTCCTTTAGCTTAGCGGTGGTGACGTGAAGTCATGTGACCGTGCTGTAGTTCCTTTATAGCCCAACATTAGCCGCCTTTAGCTTAGCGGTGGAGACGTGAAGTCATGTGACCGTGCTGTAGTTCCTTTATAGCCTACTTAGCTTTTTACTTCAGAAATCATAGAGTGCTGTTAATATGTGGAGATTATCCTGCTGACAGAAGGTGTACATTTAATAAACATTTGTTTGCCACAGAGATTATTTTCTGCAAGATACCAAAATCCAATGGAGATATCTTGCTGGCTTTTTGTCGAGGGAGCCCTTGTGACTTCCAGGTTCTCACAGTATATTTATGATATTCCATGGCAATATATCTCAATAACAGGGAGGTCGCTAGATTTATTCTCAGCAGGTTATGTTCCACTGCATTTGGTCGGAAGAATCCTTCAATATGAGTGAGATTGTGGGAAAAGCTCAAATAAAAACATGGAAAACAAACAACAGATTCAGAGCAGATTGTAAAGGTAAAGTACCACAGCGGTGAGAAACACCACAACAAAGTGTGTGTGTGTGTGTGTGTGTGTGTGTGTGTGTGTGTGTGTGTGTGTGTGTGTGTGTGTGTGTGTGTGTGTGCGTGCTTCCTATTGCACAAGTCAAAAGTCAAACAGAAGTAAGGACAGGCTTGCAGAGTAAGGAAAAAGCATAGATGATTCATGCTGTGATAACGCTACTCCACATCACACACCATTTTAGAAAGAGCGTTTTGATGTTGCTTTAAAGAAGGTAAAAGAAGAGGAACAGAAATAGGAGAAAGGAACAGCAACCTATACTTAAGTTATATATAGCTATCCTTGCTGACGTGGAAATGGGGTAAAAGGAGGTGTTTGATGGGGGAAGAGAAGGGGAGCTGGAGATATGTGCTGCCTGAACTGAGGATAAACAGAGACGTATAGGCCACAGCATGAAGGCAAAACAATGTGGCTGCAAAGCTGGAAGTAGAGGGGGAGAAGAGAGTGCAAAAATAAGAAACTGCAACTAAAAAATACGACATAACTTTAATCTGAATTATTTTACAGATTCAGCCAACAAAGAAAATGATACTTTGCTTCAAAATGCATCTTTAAATGTGATCAGTCGTTTAATACAGAAGATGAAAATGACTAAACCTCAGATGCACATACAGAAGCACAGCAGCCCCTTTTAAAGCACAGTTTTAAGGAGTAAAAAGGAGAAAAATGCAGATTATTTTGCTGAGGAGGGAAATAAAAACCCATATGTTATGCTGCATACCAACCTCTCAGCTCCATTGTTCCAAACCATTAATAAACAGGGCACTAAAGCACGTGCATTCATCTTACTCAGGGCCCGGTGTTCACTAACATCAGACCCACTGTAGGAACCCCCTCTTCCACACCTCACCATTCCAGCGGGAAAATAACCAAACATTATGCTATTTCTCTGTTTCGATCAAAGCCTTTTGTTTGATGGATGAAACCTCAAACAGGAAGACAGGTGTTGGTTTTTAAAAGTCAATCGCAGTTATTGAGCCACTTAGTTTGTGTAGAAAAATCACCTGTCGCTTTTATAAGGTTTGATCAAATGCAGCACCACCTTCCATAGACTGCAAAAAACACAGCTTTGTTTCGTCTGTCACACATTTAAATTGAGCTTCTGTTTCCCAAAGCACGGTAACGTCCGCCTTCCTCAGAGAAGCTGACCCTGGGAGAGCAGCTGCTTCCCTATGATTGAACAAATTAACACAGGAAGAACCAGTGGTCTGTGTGATTGGGTAATTGAAGGATGAGAGGCAGTTGTCCTTCCGCGTGATTGGGCAATTGACTCAGGAAGAGAGGGGGTGCTCTTGGTTTTGATTGGCCCTGAAGGACTGTGTCCTTTTGAGAAGCTGCTGAGAGTCTCTCCAGACGGATAAGCTCTCCGCTCATCTGCAATCACCTCCTTGTGTGTCTGTCACAGATGTTCTGACTTATTTTCCGAATCCAGACTTTAATATTAACATTTTTAGAAGGAAGAATTCTGACTTTTCTCAGGTTTGAACCTTTTTTACTGAATTCTGACTTTCTTCTGAATTCTGTTGAAAACGGAAAACGTTTTTCAGGGTTCTGACTTTTCCCTCCAAGTTCTAACTTTCTTTCAGGATTTGAAATGTTTCTTAAAATTCTAAAATGTTTTAGATTTAGGTTTTTTCCTGAAAACATTTTTTTATTCAGAAATTTGACTTTTTTTGGTGAAATGGATTTTTGTTTAGAAATCTGATTTCTCTTAAGAATTTTTTAGATGTTGACATTTTTATGGAAATGTTACTTCTTCCCAAATATTCCCAATTCTTTTAAGAAGTTATTTTTTTCAGGAAATTTAACTTTTTTTCAAATTTTGACTTTTTTTTCTTTATAGAATTTTGACTTTCCAGGAAATATTACATTTATTCAGAATTTTATTTTAAAAAAAACAATGACTTTCAGAAATCGGACTTTTACTAAATATTTGCCTTATTTTCTGAATTATTTTCTGAATTATTTTCTGAATTATTTTCTGAATTATTTTCTGCAGACTGAGAAATGAAACACCCCGGACCAGCAGAGCGGTTTAGTAGGAACAACATAAATCCCAGGATTTTTTCGGATAAACGAGCTCTATTTTGTTACTTCTTTATGCATTCTGGCCTCATTTACATGCAAAGCACCTGTCTCAATAATTGAAAATCTTGCACATGAGGCCTACCTGTTCTCTTAATCCATTTAAAATATACTGAGTTATATAAATGCACAGGCACGAGGCCAGGGGGCTTTTCTTAGCATATATTCATGGATTTGAAGGCAAAGATTTGTTTAATTCACACAGAATGAACATTTTACACAGCTTCTTTCTTTCTAAGATGTATGCACACGCACACACACACACATACACACACACACACACGCACACACACCTCCTTCCTGTTTCACCTCCAGCCAAGCATTTACCCGGTGATAAACTCTCCACCACCAGAGGCTCTGAACAAACAGACACATAGATCCTTCCAGAACACCTCACACATCCTGACCAGACAAGATATGGGTCGGTCCCTCCCATCGGACCATCTCTACCTCTGTTTACAACCTGTCTGCCCACACACACACACACACACACACACACACACACTGCAGCCAGACAGATAATGAAGCGTGGGTCACGGACCATGCCTCTCCAGTCTCTCATCGCTGCGCCCAGTTTTACAAAGGAAGCAACCACGCAGTCACATGCCCCTCACACACACATGTAGAGTCACCATACACACACATTCCCCCCCACACACACGGTCCAGTACTCTCTACCTAAAGCTGCTGTAGCTCATAGCTGGCAGGGCGCTGTGGTGACCATGGTAGTGTCATTGAGCTCAGAGGACACCATGGTGTGAGGTCACAGTGATCACCAGGAAACAGCCAGGTGGTCTGAGGGTGTCTGTGTGTCTGTCTGTGTGTCTGTCTGTGTGTGTGTGTCTGTCTGTGTGTCTGTCTGTGATATCACCCCACCTAATTCAATTTAATCCAATATTTTTGCGGAGGTCTTGCCGGAACTCCTGCAAGGACATTACCATCACCGCTCCGGACATCTGCAGGTCTGCTGTGTGCAAAGAGGAGTGTGTGTGTGTGTGTGTGTGTGTGTGTGTGTGTGTGTGTGTGTGTGTGTGTGTGTGTGTGTGTGTGTGTGTGTGTGAGTTAATAAAGGATAAAGGAAAAAGAGAGAGCCGTTGTTGTAGCCGGACTTTCTGACTTGACAACTTCTGTGAAATCCTGACAGCGATCAAAAAACGCGCACACACACACACACACACACACACACACACACACACACACACACACACACACACACACACACACACACACACACACACACACACACACACACACACACACACACACACACACACACACACACACACACACACACACACACACACACACACACACACACACACACACAAACTTTGTAAAGGTCGTGTCCAACTTTTGAAAAAGCTGAATATCTCACTTTGCTTTCAAAGCCTTCATTTTATTATTATAATAATAACAACGTCAGGCTTTTGAGTAATCATTTGCAGATTGAATTTCTTCTTTTCTGTGTGGCAGCTTGGATTTTAAAAGCCCTGATGGCTCGAAATGTTAATAAGCCAGCTAATAAAAGCAGAGGCAGAGTATTTAGGCTGTCATGGCTGGCTTCTCAGCTGCAGGGGCTCTGTTGTTTGTTTTGATGCACTAATAATGTCTGCGCAGACTTATAATTATGAACTTAGTGAGGTGAGGAAATTACTAGAGATGAATAGACAGCAGGGGAGCAGATTGTTGGAAGACACACATCAGACTCACTCCCATGACGGGAGGTGGAAATGAAAAACGCCTCGCTCCAAAAACAAGATATTCATCATTCACAAAACAATGTAACGGCTCCTGCAAACACCAGGGAGGAGGAATCCGTCTGCAGCTTTACTGAAGTGGTCTACACAAACAGTGAGAGCCACATATGGAGTTAAAGCAGTGCATAACTTTGCAACCTCACAATTATCTCACATTTCCTCCTGTTTCTCTATCAAATCAAGAGGAAACCCCGGTCTAAGGAACGCCACAGTGAGGACATTTGCCCATTTAATAAAAAAGGAAACTGTGAGTTTTTCATGTAATGATGCAAACAGAGGGTCTTTAACGAGGCCCTGTTCTGCTTTTGGGGGTGTTACCTTTCCTGTAGTGCATGTAAATGGTCTTCAAAGGCTATATTCTCAAAGTCCCGTACCATAGCGACATCCCTATAGAACACTCTCGCCTCTATTGGCTAGCGCTCCAACACATTGTACGTGATAGATAAGGGGCGGGACATCTCTAACCGGTTGTCCAATCACAACAGAGCCAGCTAGCCAATCAGAGCAGACTGGGCTGTGGTTTCAGACAGAGGGTGAAAAGAGGTGCTGCAGCACAGGCAGTATGAGAAAAATAAAGAGCTTTCTGAACACTAAAGCATGGAGACATGTCCCAGGAGAGACACTAAAGCATGGAGACATGTCCCAGGAGAGACACTACATACCGATATGAACCTGGAAATGAGTATTATTATTATGCTTTTCTCTCTTCCAGTAAACTTTAATCTTATTATGTCTTCCTGCTTTTTCCTGCTTCCTCTTTAATTTTCCTTCTCTCCTGACTCAACTACCACCTGTTTCCCTCCTCTTCATCTTCCTCCCCATGTCTCCCCACTGTGTAAACTAACAGATGGCAAACAAGTGCAGGAGAATCTCCCAGAGTGCCGTGGGAGGTGTTTGTGCGTAAGCTGTGAATGTGCACTTCTGATCTTAAAAAGTTGTTTACATCTGCAGCTGGAGTCCGTGTCTGTCAGCCAATCAGGATGCAGCGCTGCAACACAGGAACAGTATAGGTAGTTCATTTAGACTTTTAACTAGAGATGAATTTAAGATTCAAGGCTTTATTTGTACAACGGCTACAGCATCATTTGGAAAGTCTCAGCTGCCTTCAACAATGAAACTACGGACGAGGATTAGGGCCTTGTGTGATTTGTTTTTGGGATCTGACCCAAAGTGAATTCTTTTCTAAATTCTATATGTTCTGAGATTAAAGAATTTTGATAAACAAAATAAGAACTCTAAGAACAAATTATTTCAGAATAAAAGTCAGAATTTTGACTTTAAACTCAGATCTCTGAGGCAGGAGAGGATGATGTGAACCAGCTTTGAAAATCTGACCAAGTTAATGATTCTGAGTTCTGAGATGAGGGTCGACATTCTGAAAAAAGTCCAAATTATGAAAAAAAAGTCAAATTTAAAAAAAATGTCGGGATTCTGAGAACAAGTTTGGATCATGGAAGAGTCGGGTTTCTGAAAAAGTCAACATAAAATAAAAAGTCTTCTGAAAAAACTACACTTTTGTTCTGACCTAAGAAAGGTTCACGTGAGCCACAAATACAAATATGAACATGAGCATAATAAGTCCTTCATGAAAAGCTGTTTGATATGTGCTGTCACAGGGGCATGATGAGTGAGACCTCATGGGGAACCTTTCAGTCTGCAGAGCGCCGTGTTTCACTGTGTGGAAGAGAGCTCCAGATTCACTCTCTGAAATGACGCAAATGGAGTCTGATTTCAGTAAATTAAGAAAAAATAATGAACATTGTTGTTAATAATAATCCTCCACATGTTTTTGTTTTCCTTCAAGTCACACGGATACAGTGCCATATCTAGATTTGGACTTTTACTAACAAATGCAGTTAGATCAATGATTTAGTTGTTGTTTTCGTTGAGGGTTTTTACTGTATTTGTATTTAATATTCTATCTCGTTATTTAGTTGTATCATTTTGCATTGTCGTTCCCGCTGGTCGAACTGTTAACCCCCCTGAATCACGTGTTGGGAGATATTGGCCAACAGAGACTGAAACTCTCCAGGTGAGTTTAACCTAGTCTGAGGCTGTTTCCTGTTAATCAAACCACAGCACACTTGAGTTTGATTCAGACTGAGCGCTGCGTGGATAAAGCTGTTTATGTTTAATACCTTGCCGGATGATAAATGTGCACACTTTATCCCGGAGCCTGAATATTACAGCAGGGTGATAAACCATGGGCACCTTGTGGATATTTGCTTTCCTTTATGGCCCATTTTAAAAGAATGATGAATCACTTTGCACAATTCAAACGGGCGGAGAGAAAACAACAAACAACTACAGTGGTGGGAAACTTTTCTGCTGTGAAAGAACCTGGACACTACTCACATTTAATACAAACTGTAAAGGTGTTTCATGTGGAGTCTCGTTAATCACAGTGGCAGGGAGTCCTGTCCTTCCTCAAATGAAGACCAGTTCAATCCAGAAGACCGCCTCTATATCTGTCTTTCACATATTTCCATCTCACTACACTCAGACTTCCTAATCAGCGATCAGGGGTGTTCACTCCACAGGTACACCCATCACCTTCCTCTCTATTCAAACCTTTAAACCGGCTCTCTCCCCCCCTCCTGACAGCTCCAATCCAGGATTCACGTCAAGCTGAAACCACTCTTCTTCAAGACCGGATCTCCATCAATCCCTTCATGCCTCCATAACCTTGTTCCACAGGTAACTAGTAATTGTAATTGTATGCTTTTAAAGTAACCCTGAAGTTCTGCACAGATGTCCTCAGTACTCCCTCTGTCCTCCTAATGGGACGGCCTCTCTGAGTGATGGTAATGCGGGCAGAGTGCTGTGCTGAGAGTAATTGGCCGTGATTTAAAAACCCTCTGATGGCTTAAGTGGGAATGCAATTGGGCAAATGAATGGTTCTTAATGGAACACGTGTGAATGGTTTAATATGGCGGAAAAAGGCTCCAATAAAGAACAGAGGGACTCTTATTTAAACCTAAGTGATGAATATGTGATCTGGATGGATGTACAGTCACTACGTTTTAGACTTTTCATTACAGTTTTTAAACCTCGGTAATGTTAGGCTGTAAGGAAATGACACCACGCTCTTCCAGATGTGTTTACCTGCATGACACAGGACAGCTTAATGCATAGTTGAAAGTGGCTTTGGCTTAAGTATGTCATTTGCAATATAGAAATATAAAGTGCAGTGCAAGAAACTAATAAAGATCAAGAAGTGGAAATGAGCCATTACACTAACCCGGGTGAACCTCAAACTGTAGATCAATGTGCACCCTGCAAATAAACAACACGAGTTACTCCATAAGCAGATCGTTGAAGATCGTCCTGTTACAGCCATTTTACTTTATGATCATTATGGTTTGATATTTGGATTGTTAATAATAATAAAAGATCTAAATCCAGATGATTTGAAGTGCATTAAAGTCTCTCTTTCTGCCGTCAGGACGATAGGACTTCCATGTCTGTGTGTCTACATGTGGCAGGACAGTGGGACACAGCGGGAGAGATTCTTTAGACCGTGATCTTTTTGTTAGATTTCAAACGAGGAAATACTTTAGTTACCTTTTGAAGCGAGGAATTTTATATCCATGTGTATATGCCGCCTGGATCGATCAATAGATATTATGTGATGCAACGCTAGGAGAGGCGTGTCATAACCACAACCCCGTCGAAGGAAAGAGACTTCTTCATTTAACGGACCAAAACGCCACGACCAAGTTAGATTTGGTTTCAATGAGTTATTTTGGATCTTATGCTAACCATATCTGTGTTATGTCAAGTAGGGAATATTCCTTAACATGTTTTTACTATTGGATTAACTGAAGACATGTCACTGAAGCTTTGAAACACTATGTACTTACCCCCCCACAAAAAAAAGGGTAGTCCAAAAGAACATAAATACTCGAAGTACAAAAACCAAAAGCCCTATTTTTCAAATGTGTTGAAATCATTTTACTTCTTTCTGTGACTGCACATACCGTAATCCCTTGACCCTCCTTAGCAACGGTCTGTTCTCCTTAGCAACGGTCTGTTAGCGAGAATTAACGACCTCCGGGATGTTCAAACTGACCGCTCGGAATCGAGTATTCAACTAAGCCCTGAAAAGACAAAACTTGAGCTGTTCTTGCAGAGCCCGGGCTGGAACACGGGTCTCTTCAGGCCGTGAGAGAGCTTCCTTTTGTTCTGTTTGATTACCTGAGAAGGTAATTATGTGTGTGCGGCGGAGAGAGGAGCAGGTGAGGGACAGAAACTCCTTCTCTTCTGTCTGTTCTGCACGACGGGAGAAGACGCTGAGACATTTAAATAACCAAGACAGGAGCAGCGAGCGGCTGGACTTAATGATCAGTAGCTTTAGCATGCACACACACACACACACACACACAGGCACACAGGCACACAGGCACACACACACACACACACACACACACACACACACACACACACACACACACACACACACACACACACACACACACACACACACACACACACACACACACACACACACACACACACACACACACACACACACACACACACACACACACACACACACACACACACACACACACACACACACACACACACACACAGGCTGCTTCATTAGCCCAGCCTTTCTGGATGGACTTGTTTTTAATAACAAGGCTTCTTACCAACCTTTCGTCTCTTCCCTTTTCCTCTTTTATATGTCTCTCTTCTCCTCTCCCTACCCGTTGTTATTTCTGTGTTTCTTCACTACTTCCCTCTCCCTCATTTTTACTTGGCATTCATTCAAGACAGTGACAAGGACTCATCCTGTTAGATATCAGGGTTAAATGACCTCTACGTTTTTATCTGTTACAAAGCTTAGTTGAATACTTGCTTATTGGTCAATTTGGACGTTCAACAGGTAGATAATTCTTGCAAACAGACCGTTGCTAAGGAAAACAGACTGTTGCTAAGGAGGATCATGGGACTAAGTGCAGTCATATCCATCCGCAGAAAGAAGTCCGGTCAATTTAACAACAGTTAAACAAAACAACAAACAACAACAAAACGTTTTTTCCACAGTTTCTCTGAATCCCTCTTTTCTTATGATCACTTTTAAATCAAATCAATATTTTGAGTCGAGTCTATCGGCAAGGTTTTTTTGCAGTTCACTTCCTCGAAGGGCATTTGAAAATCAGAGACCCTTCAGAGTGTTTGTCTGTTTAGTCCCACTGTGTGAGTGTCTGCATGTAGAGATGAAGAGCAGATAAAGAGTGCAACTCTGCAGACGAGTGGGAAAGTCTCCAGGGGCGAAAAGCCACTGCAATCAACCAAACGGAGACGACATTAACCCCCCATAGGGCCCGAGAGAGAGAGAGAGAGAGAGAGAGAGAGAGAGAGAGAGAGAGAGAGAGAGAGAGAGAGAGAGAGAGAGAGAGAGAGAGAGAGAGAGAGAGAGAGAGAGAGAGAGAGAGAGAGAGTTTTATCAAGTTAAACCGGCTTCATCCGTTGCTTTTTGCATCATTAACTTAAATCAAAACAGAGAGCGGTGTGTTTGTGTGTATGTCAGTGTGTCCGTGTGTGTGTTGATGTATTTCGGGGTGTTTTCAGACAAAAGCTCTTTTAATCAAACACTCGAGTTTCCTCTTTCTTTAATTATGTGAGGCGTAATGATGCATGGAGCTCTGTTGTCTTCATTAAAACTGAAACACTCTCTCGCAAGTTCAACTACTCAAACTTTGTAGAGGACGTTTAATAAAGAGGTGTGGAGGATTACCTATTCTGTATCCTGATGTTCTCCTTGCTTCTAGATGTTCATGTTCTTTTCTACCTGTTGTCTCGTTAAGGTAAGAAATACAGTGAAAGGTACGTTGGCAGGAGCAAGAGGAGGAGGAGGAGGAGGAGGACAGATTGTCTAATTAGAGACAATAATTGTCACTCAGCAGTTGAGTCCTCAGGGCCTCGTATATGGAATGTATTAGGGGTGTGTGTGTGTGGTCAGGTAGTGCTGCCATGGAAGCTGTGTGTGTGTGTTAACTCTGATGGAGAGAGGGTGATATGTTGACGTCTGTTCTCCTTTATTCCGAGTAATCAGCTTTTCAAATACAACCACAGGTGTGTGTGTTGAATTGATCATACTCTACTCTAAAGGAATAATGGCTCCCATCATTGAAGGAGTATCGGCAGCACTCTGATCTGGTAAACCACTACTTCTATCAAAACAAATATACAAACACAGAAGGACTTTAACATTTCAATAGGACAAGAGAAACCACCGATAATAGCAGTAGGGTTGGAATTTGGTCTCTAGGCTAACTTATTCTGTTGTAAATAAGCACTGTGGACCTTTGTCTCCCCTCCTGACAGAGAGAGTTATTATAAAGTGCTTTAGGCTGCAGTCTGACAGGCAGTTATGTTATGTACTTTGTATAATTACAATGCTGATAGTGCTAAACCAGAGGAGCTAACACATACTGGAAGTGGGAAAGCAGGCGGGGCTGGATATGAAGAATATCTAGCGAGGGTAAACATGGATCAAATCTTCCTGTTTCAAAACTGACAGCGACACACAGATGACTGGTGAAATGTCCTTTGGTTCGGATGTTTGACTTTTCTGCATGTAGCAGGTCTAAGAGCATATTGCTGAGAGGGTGTTTGAGTTCTCTATCGGACCACAGAGGGCTTTTAGTCACCGAGGACGGCTCAGTCAAGTAGAAAAATGCAAATCTCTCTTTCCACTTCCTGCAAATGGCCTCAGGAGGAGGAGGGCTTTGTGACTACAGCCTACGGAGTGAAACAAAAGGGAGAAACTATTATGTCTCATTCACAGCTCAGAGCCCGGGTCACACGGCGCTGAATACAACGCCGAGTCCAACAGAGGAAACAGAGGATCATTATAACTTCCAGAGGCTTCCAGTTCTTAATGAAAGTCAGATTTATATGTAGGAAAGCACACACATGTATTTTCAAGTGTGTATTTGGGTAGAGGTCAATCTCGAGACGGTACCTTGAGTTATTTATGCATTTTATATATTCACTTATAGAGGAGCTGATTGATTTGACAGAGTTACACTGATTACAGATATGTAGGGTCGGACTGAGAAAACAACACCCTATGAGATAGAAGGCTGCAGAAACTGAGATGTACATTTTCACCATTTCATGACATTTTCTGGACCTAACGATGACTCATAAAATACAAAGAAATCAACGTATTATGAAACCATGAACATTAGAGTTATTTGCAGCCCTTGAAATAATCTGTGTTATACGCTTATATACACAGATTAACGTCAAACCAGTGCTTAATAATTAAATACATGTGTACGTCCACATTATATTCCCCTATTATACTGTATTCCAACAAGGTCTCAGATATAGACAGAGCCTATCTCTGATTGGCTATAACACCAAACAGATCCTTGCAGCATCCCATAATCCCCTCTGTTTCAGCCCTGTTCCTAAAGTGCTGATTCTGAGTCTGCAGCTTCAAACGCTAATGAGCTGCTGCTGCTGGCCACGCCCCTCTGAGACGTGATTGGTTTAAAGCAACACAATGGGGCTCTAGGAGGAGATTCAGGTGATAAGGAGAGCGGGGGTTACCTTGGCTGGTTATTGGCTAATGGTTGCGCAACCCCCAAAAAAAACATTGTGACATCACAGAGTGTCTCAAATCTGATAGGCTGATTTTCAGACAGGTTTTTACAGAGATGGATCAGGACAGTAAGAGAGGGGGTCTTTGTTCCTGAGACTTTCAGAGTCTCTGAACACAGAGGGGACACATGTTGAAGTAGAACAGACATGAAGGAGTGGATTTACCATAATAGTTGATCTTTAGGAATGTGTTGAAATGATGGCACTGTTTGCTCT
The DNA here is from genome assembly GCF_036324505.1 of Eleginops maclovinus. NCBI lineage: Eukaryota > Metazoa > Chordata > Actinopteri > Perciformes > Eleginopidae > Eleginops > Eleginops maclovinus. The sequence goes on from NC_086370.1 coordinate 22,797,052, forward strand.
CCATAGTCGTCTCTGCGGACGTACTTCATTACTGTTGTGAGTGAACAGCCTCTCCTGTAATCCCCACATGCAATTTGGCCTTCACTTGTTCTAGAGCAACAGTTTTCCTGCCTTATATTTGTTCTGAGAAGTGAAGTTAGGCTCAGTTTAATCTGCCACGGCACTCGTTCCACTGCTGGGTAACTTCCTGTGCGGGCGGCTAATTGGACTGAGATTTTTCCTGCACTCAACGAATTAACTGCATGTTGGGTTTGTTACATTTAAGAAAAGTTTTAAAGTGAACCGACAGAGTAACTTAGGGTTCAGAGGAAGCCTATTTTGTGTAATGAGTGTAGATATGTGAGACTGTGCTCTGCATGAAAAGAGACGAAAATCAAACAAGTAAAAAGTAAGTATTTTCCTACAGGGATCAAAAAAGGTCTATGTTGTCTTACCCAAAATAAAGAACCGATCAAGCAGTATAAATGTGCTCTTACTGTTGTGTTATATAATGTCCTGCTTCTACTTCATTTTGTTGCGCAATGTGTTGCGTAATAACAGTAAATAGTCCTTGGAGACCAACACCAACATCCACTATACAATCCAGATGTTTTGAGAGGTCCAACATCATGGGAAATCCATCCAAAAAGCAGCAGATAGACAACATCTCACAGCGTTTCCCGGAGTCTTCACTGTTTAATAACCTTTTTTTTTACCAGCAATTTTCCTCTTCAGATGTCAAGTGCTGCGTGAAAAGGTCACTAAGAGCTGATGGATGCTTTCTGAGAGTCTTGACCTTCAGCTTTCATTCACAATGAACTAAAAAGATGTACAGTTCACTGCCTTTAAAACACCGTACCGTACTCTATGTGATACATATAATAAAATCTACCAGTGATCGGGTGTTACTTCAATGTTCCAGAAGGTCTAACCCTAACCCTCTCATGTTTTGGATTATTCTGCACTTATAAGTCAAACATCTAACATTAAGTATGAAATAAAACTGAGAGAAACTGTATATGTGTAAGTGTAAGTGGCTCAAAACAGCATTTCATCCCATGTTTGCGTTGCATATTTAACCACATTTCTTCTATCATTTAATGTCTCTTAAGAATGTTTGGGGTCACAGAGTCTCTTTATTAGAGACACAGAGTTGAAAAGGGGGGGATCTTTGGTCCATTGTTGACTATTTTACTGTCGATTGACTCCTGCATTAGTCGGCTAAGATGTATTTGAAAATGCTTTAATTTGGAATATCATTAAATGAAAACAAGTGAACTTTTAGGTTTTAATTGTTGTACAAGTTGCATGCTATTAGTATGTTGATGTTCACAGTCCTGCAGGAAGTCCACAAGCATATGATCCAAAAGAAAGCGAGGTATATTCATAGCTCTTATCCCTATTAAAACTCCTGCTGAAGCACTTTAGTGTGTGTGTGTGTGTGTGTGTGTGTGTGTGTGTGTGTGTGTGTGTGTGTGTGTGTGTGTGTGCATGTGTGTGTGTGTGTGCCTGAAGTTTATGAAAAGCCTCTTAGAGCAGGATTAGGATCATCATTGTCCACTAGTTTATGATAGGACGAGGATTATGTGAGTACAGAGATATGTTTAGCATCCAGAAGTCCCCCCCCCCCCGGTGTACACACAGCATCTGCACCGTTTACATTCACTACACTCTGCAGTGGTTCGGCTTTGATCTGAGCAACATTCACTACATGCAGATCACAGTGTCAGCCGAGACGACACAATTATAGGAGTCATTCCTGTGTGAGGGTTAGAGAAGATATGTAGCAAGACACAGTTACTGCTTGTTTATGCAACTCAAAACACGAAAGCCTGAGGAAACATGAGCAGCGTTTACTAAAAGCTGCAGAAACCAAACACAACGGAGACCAGGGGACACTAAAGAGAGACGCACACAGCTGGAAGCCAGGGGACACTAAAGAGAGACGCACACAGCTGGAGACCAGGGGACACTAAAGAGAGACGCACACAGCTGGAGACCAGGGGACACTAAAGAGAGACGCACACAGCTGGAGACCAGGGGACACTTAAGAGAGACGCACACAGCTGGAGACCAGGGGACACTAAAGAGAGACGCACACAGCTGGAGACCAGGGGACACTTAAGAGAGACGCACACAGCTGGAGACCAAGGGACACTAAAGAGAGACGCACACAGCTGGAGACCAGGGGACACTAAAGAGAGACGCACACAGCTGGAGACCAGGGGACTCCAAAGAGAGACACACACATCTGGAGACCAGGGGACACTAAAGAGAGACGCACACAGCTGGAGACCAGGGGACACTAAAGAGAGACGCACACAGCTGGAGACCAGGGGACACTAAAGAGAGACGCACACAGCTGGAGACCAGGGGACACTAAAGAGAGACGCACACAGCTGGAGACCAGGGGACACTGAAGAAAGACGCACACAGCTGGAGACCAGGGGACACTAAAGAGAGAAGCACACAGCTGGAGACCAGGGGACACTAAAGAGAGACGCACACAGCTGGAGACCAGGGGACACTAAAGAGAGACGCACACAGCTGGAGACCAGGGGACACTAAAGAGAGACACACACAGCTGGAGACCAGGGGAGACTAAAGAGAGACGCACACAGCTGGAGACCAGGGGACACTAAAGAGAGACGCACACAGCTGGAGACCAGGGGACACTAAAGAGAGACGCACACAGCTGGAGACCAGGGGACACTAAAGAGAGACGCACACAGCTGGAGACCAGGGGACACTAAAGAGAGACGCACACAGCTGGAGACCAGGGGACACTAAAGAGAGACGCACACAGCTGGAGACCAGGGGACACTAAAGAGAGACGCACACAGCTGGAGACCAGGGGACACTAAAGAGAGACGCACACAGCTGGAGACCAGGGGACACTTAAGAGAGACGCACACAGCTGGAGACCAGGGGACACTAAAGAGAGACGCACACAGCTGGAGACCAGGGGACACTAAAGAGAGACACACACAGCTGGAGACCAGGGGACACTAAAGAGAGACGCACACAGCTGGAGACCAGGGGACACTAAAGAGAGACGCACACAGCTGGAGACCAGGGGACACTAAAGAGAGACGCACACAGCTGGGACCGGAGCGCTGGGTGACGGTCAGGATCATTGACGTTCAGTGCTGCTGCAGATGCTTCTGCATGAGTTTTGGGCCTTGTAACTCGTTTGCCCTCATCAGCCACAGTAGATTCTAGTATTGAAATACATGTTAAACAGAGGGATGATATATTATTTCAGACGGCGGTTCCCGGCAACAATCCTAAACCGAACGGACAACATCTCCACCACCATATGGCTCGGGGGAGAAGTCCTTGTAACGTCCCTGACAAACACTCCTCTTTCCATAACCAGACCCCCGCCTCCCTGCCTCTCGTGTCGGTGCTTCTTGAAGTGGCGGTGAGTTTCTCTCTGAACACCTCCGAGATAACCTGGATCTGTGACGGCGAGGTAGTGCTGATAGCAGCCGAGCGGCATTAGCATTCACAGCAGCTCGGGTTTCCTAAACGTCTTGTTCCCAACGAGAGGATAGAGATGACTGTTCCTGAGAGTTCCCATCAGCGTCTGTGTGTGTGTGTGTGTGTGTGTGTGTGTGTGTGTGTGTGTGTGTGTGTGTGTGTGTGTGTGTGTGTGACTGGTCCCTGAGTTTGTTTAGATAGCATCCATCCGCAAACACACAGCCGACAATTGGCCACATTAAACCTCTTCTACCACCTCGATTAATGCCAGCTAAATGAAAGACACACACACACACACACACACACACACACACACACACACAGTTTTTTAAAAAACACTTAAAGTAAAAGTAAAAAGATCCTGAAGCGATGTAATCATTTTAAGCCTCTGTGTTTAAATGTGTGTTTGCTTTGAGATCCAATAATGCCTCGTTACTGTCTTTATAAATGGCTCACGGTTCAATAACTCCATAGTTCTGACAATCTTTCATTAAATTCACTTAAGCACCTTAAACTCATCAGCCAGCGGTTTGGAATTAGACCTGAGGAAAGCCTTTACAGCCGCAATAATGAGCTGTACTGCGCGCCGACACGTCCTAAACAAACAAAACAGCCTTAAAACTTAAATTTTAATCAAGCACTCTTCATTATGCTGCGAGTTCTCACCCCGCTGTAATGCAGAGCCGAGTGTCTGGGAGTGTAATTCGGTAATGAGTGCAGGGGAGAAGTGACACAATATGTTAATTGCCCCGTGCACGAGGAGCGCAAACATCTAATTTGAGGGAATTAATGTGATAGGGGCGAGCTTCTGGAGTAACAAACTTTAAACAAATTCAGTTTAATCTGCACACAGCGAGGCCGGGTAACTCTTCAGGAGAACTCATGGCTGCAACATCTGTCTGAGAGCAAAGACTCCAGCGAGCAGAGGAATAAACAGTCTGGGTTTATAGAGAGACAGACGGACCGGATTTATTTTCTGTGAGGCCGTTAATACGCAGAACATGGGAGCCATTCACTTATTCACACGTGTTTGGGCATAGATTTAAACCATTGATTATAATATATCGCAGCATTTGGTACAATTTACACGTACTTGTACTTCCTTGAGTATCTCCTGCTACTTTATACTTTACTCCACTACATTATGTAATCCCTTTAGTTGCTTAGGCAGATTAGGATGACTGATGGTAAATATAATCTCCCTTAAATCAGACTGTAGTTCACCTGCAGTAAATCCAGCAGCTACCCTGCAGTATACAAAGCCATTCAAACTAGCTGCACCTTTACCAGCTCTGAGAACACTTTAATGATCAATCATTCTAAAACATATCAGAGGTATTATTCTGAAATGGACCAATCAGACAATGACTACTTTTACTGTCGCTACTTTAAGTACATTTAGAGGAGAGTACTTTCTACTTTCACTGGAGGAACATTTAGAATACTTTCACTGTGACAGAGTATTCCTACACTCTGGTACTTCTACTTTACTCAAGTACAAGACCTGAGTACTTCTACTTTACTCAAGTACAAGATCTGAGTACTTCTACTTTACTCAAGTACAAGATCTGAGTACTTCTACTTTACTCAAGTACAAGATCTGAGTACTTCTACTTTACTCAAGTACAAGACCTGAGTACTTCTACTTTAGTCAATTACAAGACCTGAGTACTTCTACTTTACTCAAGTACAAGCAGGGTGGTTGCAAAGTGGTTAGGGGCTTGGCCTGGGAACTGGAAGGTCACCAGTTCAAGTCCCCGAAAGACCAAGTGCCACCGTGGTGTCCCTGAGCAAGACACTGGTTACCTACACTGCTCCCCCCCGGGCGCCTTACATAATGGCAGCCCACTGCTCCTAACACTAGGATGGGTCAAATGCAGAGACCGCATTTCGTTGTCCTAGTACTTGTACTCTGTGCAATGACAACAAAGTTGAATCTTCATCTTCATCAAGATCTGAGTACTTCTATTTTACTCAAGTACAAGATCTGAGTACTTCTACTTTACTCAAGTACAAGATCTGAGTACTTCTACTTTAACTGAAGTACCAGATCTGAGTACTTCTACTTTAACTGAAGTATCAGATATGAGTACTTCTACTTTACTCAAGTACAAGATCTGAGTACTTCTACTTTACTCAAGTACAAGATCTGAGTACTTCTACTTTACTCAAGTACAAGATCTGAGTACTTTCTACTTTAACTGAAGTACCAGATCTGAGTACTTCTACTTTAACTGAAGTATCAGATCTGAGTACTTCTACTTTAACTGAAGTACTCAGATCTGGAGTAGAGTCAGACTTTAATCATTTCCCTTTTTGTCTGATTATGTTGTTAAGTTGCTCTTTTCATAGCAGTAGGTCTATACAAATATTCAATGCCAGAGAAAAGTTGTGTATTAAGTTTTAATTAGCTATTTGAGACGGCAGATTCAATGTAAGGGAGAAAGGGGGGAGGGGGGGTGATGAAAAATGGATGTGAAAAGTCACCGGGGAGGAGAGGACCTCAATCTTGTTGGCTTTCTCTCCAAGCTTTTCATTTGTCTTTTGACTTATTTATCGGGTCGAGAGGCGATATTAGCTGTGGTGGATTTCCAAATGCAACCCCCCCCCACACACCCCCCACACACACACACACACAAACCGTCTTCAGAGGGGCAACCCTATTACGGAGAACCAGAGACTTGTAGCCGTCTCTGCGCATCAGAATTAGAATTTCAAAGTAGCTTTTGATTGTTTGATCTCGTATCCAAAAGTGATTGTTGGTTATAAAAAGCAAGTGTGAGGAAAAAAGCAATTAACATAAAGACGTGGTTCTATTAATACCCCGGGTTCTCTCTGTAGTCTCGTGGCTGGTTGTGATCCATAATTAACGGTGAACAGATCCCATTTTCACCTTCTGCTGCGGTTCCTTCTGGAGCAGCTCTCCGGAGAGCAGCGAGCAGATGATACTTCACACGGCGGAAAAACCTAGAAAGAAACTCTCTGATTTCTAAATTCACAACGAGAGGGAGCGGATAACGGCACTAATACATTATGGGTCAACAGAATGCTACTTTCATTCTTAAGTTAAAGGAAGTAGTCGTTGTGGAACAAGTAGATCATATTCACCCCATGCTTAGCCTTCTTTTGGGTGTTTCACATTGTGCTGGTATCCTCGTTTAGAGCCTAATTGCTATAACTTTGCATAGCATCTCCAGCTATTTCCATCATTACTTGGCAAATAAACAGCTTTAACAGGTTTTAAATGAACTTTTATTAAGTATTAGCACATTTTAAGGCGGGAGAGTAAAAATGTAGATTACCAATATGGGATTTGTTTATTGTAATAATGAATAATTGGGGCTGTTTGCTGCTAGCTGTTTGATAGCAGTTGGTTAGCTTAATAAATCACACGTAAACAATGTTTTTATAAATACTGTAACTGCAAGAGCCCGAAAAATCCATAGGGTCTTAAATCATAATTATAATTTCAATTATGAGAGCCGGCAATTTGGCTACAGCTTGCTTGTTAGATAGGCAGCTAATATAAGCCATCTCACTGTTGGTGAGAAAGCAAATGGAAAGCTAACAATCCCTAGTAAGCTAAACAGCTAACGTTTGCTAGCTAAATATCACATACAGGTTATGTAGAAAGTAGCCGTGTAATAAGCGGGGAAATGTGCTACTTTTGCTTTGCTTAGGTGTTCCCTTTTCACCATAACCTTCCTGCTGCACATTATCCCTTTCTTAATCACTTTACTCTTGTTGCAAACTGCACACTAGTTTTGCCCCTATCCTCCAAAGCTATCCAACTAAACTCCTGTTTCCAAGTTAATTGAGTTGCACGCCTCTTTTAAGTATTCCCTTCAAAGTATTGGACATATGAAACTCTGAACTGAGATCAGGAAGAAGCACTTCTTAAACTAAAATGTTATCAGTTGCCACTGTTTGCCAGATCTTACAAGTACAAGTCTTATTGTTCCTGGACTCTAACGCTGTTTGTAAGGCCTTGTTCCTCCAGTGTGAGGAGCAACGGCCAACACTCTGATTCATTATTTATGAGAGCCGGTCTCACATCACAGCAGCACTGCAATGCTGCATTTACTGCACTGTTTTTACCCAGAAATCCTGCTGTTTCTCTCTGTCTTTCACCATGTCACATGTACCGTTAATGTCCTAGGTTACTCTTCACATCTTATAATTAATTCATCTGGAAAGGCACAAAGAAATGTCCTCAGACTGATCTCTCACTCAAACAGTGCCAGTCTGAGAACCATTTTTCCAAGAAATGGTTCTCAGACAAGCATGACATTTCAATTTTTTCATGGTCCATTTTATTAACCGCTCTGCTGTTTCAATTCTGGAACCTCTGTCAGGGTTTGTCCTTTAGATACTTTAGGAAAGTCATCAGTGAAACCAAACGCTGTGAGCGAGGGAGGATGTTAACGAGCGTCCGCAGAGGAGCCCCAAAACTGGAGCTGAAAACATGTTCAAAGGTCAGATTCTGTTGGATTCCTCTAGTTTCTTACATTCACTTTTATATTAAAACCAAGTGTAGCTTCTGGTGGGGAGCAAGATGATAAAAAGTGGATGAATTAGAAACAAAGGGCAATGGAGAAGAGAGGATAGGGCAGCTGGTACAGGTTCACATCTGTTACTGGGATACAGAATACAGACCATTGCTAAGGAGAACAGACCATTGCTAAGGGGAACAGACCATTGCTAAGGAGAACAGACCATTGCTAAGGGGAACAGACCATTGCTAAGGAGAACAGACCATTGCTAAGGGGAACAGACCATTGCTAAGGGGAACAGACCATTGCTAAGGGGAACAGACGATTGCTAAGGAGAACAGACCGTTCCTAAGGAGAACAGACTGTTGCTAAGGGGAACAGACCATTGCTAAGGGGAACAGACCATTGCTAAGGAGAACAGACCATTGCTAAGGGGAACAGACCATTGCTAAGGGGAACAGACCATTGCTAAGGAGAACAGACCATTGCTAAGGGGAACAGACCGTTGCTAAGGGGAACAGACCGTTGCTAAGGAGAACAGAACATTGCTAAGGGGAACAGACCGTTGCTAAGGGGAACAGACCGTTCCTAAGGATAACAGACTGTTGCTAAGGGGAACAGACCATTGCTAAGGGGAACAGACCATTGCTAAGGAGAACAGACCATTGCTAAGGAGAACAGACCATTGCTAAGGGGAACAGACCGTTGCTAAGGGGAACAGACCGTTGCTAAGGAGAACAGAACATTGCTAAGGGGAACAGACCGTTGCTAAGGGGAACAGACCGTTCCTAAGGATAACAGACTGTTGCTAAGGGGAACAGACCATTGCTAAGGAGAACAGACCATTGCTAAGGGGAACAGACCGTTGCTAAGGGGAACAGACCATTGCTAAGGGGAACAGACCGTTGCTAAGGGGAACAGACCGTTGCTAAGGAGAACAGAACATTGCTAAGGGGAACAGACCGTTGCTAAGGGGAACAGACCATTGCTAAGGAGAACAGACCATTGCTAAGGGGAACAGACCGTTGCTAAGGGGAACAGACCGTTGCTAAGGAGAACAGAACATTGCTAAGGGGAACAGACCGTTGCTAAGGGGAACAGACCGTTCCTAAGGATAACAGACTGTTGCTAAGGGGAACAGACCATTGCTAAGGGGAACAGACCATTGCTAAGGGGAACAGACCATTGCTAAGGGGAACAGACCATTGCTAAGGAGAACAGACCTTTTGCTAAGGAGGATCAAGGGGACTTTGTGCGGTCATACAAATCCACAGAAAGAAGGCAGGGAAATCTAACGTCAGCGGTAACAAACGCTAGATTTCTCCACCCCAAAACCCAGTGGACTCCAGAGAGCTGGAGAGCTGGAGAGTACCCCCCCCCCCCTTTTTAACCTTGTGTGAATCCGTACTGTTTTTCACTTTCACTGCTGCTTTAACTCTTGAATTTCCTCATAGATAAAGGTCCATCTTATGTATTATATGACCTATTTGTATACTTGTATATTGAGTGGTTTCATGACGGCTAAACTGTCCCCAGTAAAGAAAACCACAATCATTGTCAGCTTTGTTTGGAGCAGCAGAACAAAGACTCCCTGTTTGAAACGCAACGATCAGTAATAACAGCGTCTGTTTATGGCAATAACAATATCTATACTTTAGATCAATCTGGCTGGATCTTTCAGCCGAGCCCCGAGGCGCCCGAGGACTGAAGTCTGTCTCCATTATAATCAGCCGGGCACTAAATACATCAACACAAGCAGATGATAAAAGCATTCAGCTCATTGATTAGCTTTGTTCATTTCTCGCTCGCTGGTGCAGGAGAGAGAGAGCTCTGTTAGAAAGCAGCGGTGAAGCAGAAAATAATAACAATATGTGTCTGTGAGGCTCTTCTATCATCAACGATACAGACTACAGGCTCCAGAGACCTCACGTTAGAAAGAAAGACAACCACAAGAAAACCAATTTCTGCAGAAAATCAGCAGGAGAGGACTCTTTAAAGTAGAGACTCTACATACTGATATACACCTGAACATCAGCAGGAGAGGACTCTTTAAAGTAGAGACACTACATACTGATATACACCTGAACATCAGCAGGAGAGGACTCTTTAAAGTAGAGACACTACATACTGATATACACCTGAACATCAGCAGGAGAGGACTCTTTAAAGTAGAGACACTACATACTGATATACACCTGAACATCAGCAGGAGAGGACTCTTTAAAGTAGAGACTCTACATACTGATATACACCTGAACATCAGCAGGAGAGGACTCTTTAAAGTAGAGACACTACATACTGATATACACCTGAACATCAGCAGGAGAGGACTCTTTAAAGTAGAGACTCTACATACTGATATACACCTGAACATCAGCAGGAGAGGACTCTTTAAAGTAGAGACACTACATACTGATATACACCTGAACATCAGCAGAAGAGTGACAAAAGAAGTGCAGAAAATGAAGAAGAATCCTCGTCATTGAAGCTGATTTTTCCTCACCAATATTTAAATACTGGCAGCTAATTTGCACATGAAAGCATCAGCACTTTCTGCAGCGGTGGCAGGACGGGGGACCACAAACCAACAAGTGTGTAAGCACAATAGCTCCCTGTGGAGTGAGTGTGGATTACATCAATAAAAAAACTAACAACTCTATTATCTTTTCTGCTTATAAGCAGCTCTGGTTACTCCCTGATGACTCAGATAAAAAAGACCCTAAAAAAAATATAAAACAAGTGAGAAAGCATGGATCTAAAACGCAGAGTTAAAAGAGTGTGTGTGTGTGTGTGTGTGTGTGTGTGTGTGTGTGTGTGTGTGTGTGTGTGTGTGTGTGTGTGTGTGTGTGTGTGTGTGTGTGTGTATGGGAGGGGTCAGGAGTAAATATGAAATGATGCAGCATCTGTGGAGGCCTTTAAGTGATACATCACTCCATTCCACTTCGTTTACCGTCACTTCCTCTGAGTTAATTGGTTCATGGGGAGCACTAATTAAGGGGGATGGCCTTGTTTATCGTCACGGCGACACTCGTTAAGCCAAGAGATATTTTTTTTTACATTTCATTCTTTTAGGGCTGGTAACATTAACCCACCCTTCACAACATCTATAATGGAGCAGCTGCATTTAATGTACACACACACACACACACACACACACACACACACACACACACACACACACACACACACACACACACACACACACACACACACACACACACACACACACACACACACACACAGCTTGACACCACTCAACTCAACAAATGTACGCATACAGTAATGCACGGAAAACACACATTATGATACACACACGTGCAATAAGGATGATGTCCTACCTCTCTGCGTCGCGAGGCCCAGCAGGTCTGTTTGACTTTCCACACCACAGCAGCCACCAGCAGCAGAGACAGGAAACAGCTGCAGGGGGGGGACAGAAATCAATTTATCCTTAGCCTTGCATGAAGATAAAATGCTAAACTGTAAGTATCGTGCAGAATTGATCTGCTTCATATGTGGGATAAAAACAGGCCTAAATCACCTGTATAAATGCCTTCAACGTCCAGAAGATTTACCTTGTTTTTAAATATATGTAATTTAAAATTCAGTAATATGGCGGTCAATAGGTGCTAACGAGCTACAACATCCCAACACATTTCAATCAGGAGAAAAGTGCTACAGCTTCAGAAAGGATGCAGATATAAAAACACAAATGCTCAAAAACTCATGCAGAAACATCTGCAGCAGCTCTTCAACACATGCAGCATCTAGAGAACATTCAGCAGAGGAGACATGAGCAGTTTACTAAAAGCTGCAGAAACCAAACGCTGCAAGAAGCTCCAACACAACGGAGACCAGGGGACACTAAAGAGAGACGCACACAGCTGGAGACCAGGGGACATTAAAGAGAGAGGCACACAGCTGGAGACCAGGGGACACTAAAGAGAGACGCACACAGCTGGAGACCAGGGGACACTAAAGAGAGACGCACACAGCTGGAGACACTAAAGAGAGACGCACACAGCTGGAGACACTAAAGAGAGACGCACACAGCTGGAGACCAGGGGACACTAAAGAGAGACGCACACAGCTGGAGACCAGGGGACACTAAAGAGAGACGCACACAGCTGGAGACCAGGGGGCAATAAAGAGAGACGCACACAGCTGGAGACACTAAAGAGAGACGCACACAGCTGGAGACCAGGGGACACTAAAGAGAGACGCACACAGCTGGAGACCAGGGGACACTAAAGACAGACGCACACAGCTGGAGACCAAGGGACACTAAAGAGAGACGCACACAGCTGGAGACCAGGGGACACTAAAGAGAGACGCACACAGCTGGAGACCAGGGGACACTAAAGAGAGATGCACACAGCTGGAGACCAGGGGACACTAAAGAGAGACGCACACAGCTGGAGACCAGGGGACACTAAAGAGAGACGCACACAGCTGGAGACCAGGGGACACTAAAGAGAGACGCACACAGCTGGAGACCAGGGGACACTAAAGAGAGACGCACACAGCTGGAGACCAGGGGACACTAAAGAGAGACGCGCACAGCTGGAGACCAGGGGACACTAAAGAGAGACGCGCACAGCTGGAGACCAGAGGACACTAAAGAGAGACGGACACAGCTGGAGACCAGGGGACACTAAAGAGAGACGCACACAGCTGGAGACCAGGTGACACTAAAGAGAGACGCACACAGCTGGAGACCAGGTGACACTAAAGAGAGACGCACACAGCTGGAGACCAGGGGACACTAAAGAGAGACGCACACAGCTGGGACCGGAGCGCTGGGTGACGTTCAGGGTCATAAAGCTGTCTCTGTCTCTGTTGTTGTTCTCCTGAAATGTTTTCTGGTCTTATTCTAACGATGTGATCACATGACTCCTTCTGATGTCACTGCAGATCTGCTGGAAGCTAGCTCGCTAACGTAGCTAACCTTCAGATATCCTGACACACACTTCCAGTTCTGAGACAGAATCACTCTGAGACATTTGCACCTGTTGGCCACCGTACACAGTCCAATAACCAAGCACTAAAACTCAATGACGAACAACAACAACAAAAAAGCTAGAAAATGCAAAAATAAAGCAGGTTTTTTGTAGCAAGTTTCCATTTATGCTTCTCTTCTATGTAATTACTCTCCAATCACTCCACTATATTTACAGTAACTCCACTGAGGAGCAAATGTACAATAACATGTATTTAATGCTAGTGTTTTTCTTTGTAGTTTTGCTGAAACAAAAACCCCTTTAGGTGCAAGAAGCAAAACTCTAATCAGACAACACAGAGTCTTCACACTCGTTCACTGAGCTCCAGTTTCTGCAGGGAGAAGAGAAACTCTCAGAAGATTTGGAGCGAGATAATAAACCGCGGTGACCACAGGCAGCCGGGGATTTCAGGACAGCAGAGGGCGGCGAGAGGTCAACGAGCGACATGATGGTGGCTTACAAAGAACAAGGTCTACACCCACACACACACACTCTGACAATTCAGTGTCTGCAGGGCAGAATTTCTGGGCACAAAGCTCCCTCTCTCAAACCAGAACTTCTGACAAGACCTTAAAACAAGCGTGCCCAAAGACCTGACAACAGGAAGTGCCGGGGATACTGCTGAACTCAGCAACTCTGAAACAATCCTCCTCTTCATCTGTCTGTCCGTGTGTGTGTGTGTGTGTGTGTGTGTGTGTGTGTGTGTGTGTGTGTGTGTCTGTGTGTGTCCTCCATGTGTCTCTATGAGGAGATGATTGTGATGGGTATTAGTGCCGTAATGAGCGTGACATTTTCAGAAGCGCTCTGTAAAGAGACGGCAGTCATCGTCTCCTCGGTCCACAGCGACCTCTGTGCAGCAGACACTTCACCCCAGCACCCCCCCCCCCCCCCCCCCCCCCCCCCCCCTGCTGGATGAAAACCATCTGCTTTCAACACTGTAACGACCGACCTTTTCAACATGACTTCCAGTTCATGTGTGGTAGCTGCACCTGACTGTAGAATTGAACTGCATTATCACAATAAAATGTTCAGATTCTTCCACTTTCCCTGCCTTGACGAGGACCCCGACCACCATGAAAACACCCCAGAACAATTACATAAAGACAGATACAGTCACTAAATGCCTCTTAATGATTTTCTGTCCTCCACTGGCTGGGATTCAAATCCAATCAGGCCTCAAACTCCCCATTCAGTCGGTATTACCTCCGCCTCGCCGTTAATGCGCCACGGGGCCGCGCTCAGCCAATAGAGCAGAGCGGCTAATTGTTGCTATTACCGAGGCATAGGGGAGGAAGATGAAGGGGGAGAGGAGGGTGAGGGGGAGAGGAGGGGGAATGTCCTGTGGGTTTGGTAACACTCCACCGACCCTCCTGATAGGTTGAGCTTTAAGACCGCGCAGGTAAAATCAATCGAACTGATTAAACAGCCGGGGAATGAGTCTGCGAGAGAGTGTGTATGAGAGTGTGTATGAGTGTGTGTTCCTGCTGCTTTAAGTGGTGAGGTGGCTTAGTTGAAACAAGGATCAACACACACACACATGGAGGAGAACACATCTGAGCGCCGCCGAGCAGAGCGTAAAATCAATAAGCTGTTGGTTGAACATGAGCCACAGACAGCTCACGATGGGAAACAGCTTTCTATGTGCAGCCAAACAGCTCTCAGCGTGGAGACGAACGGAGAAATGAACGTGTGTGTTCATCGGCCTGAGGACCTGTGCTTCTTTTTTTAAATGAAATATTTCTATCTTTGTGTTTTGGTCTTTAGTTCAGCCAATGTGGATGTGAAGTTGTACCAGATGGCTCTTTTACAACCCAAACACACTCATAAACTCAATGCTATCCAACTACCATTCATGAACCATGGCCAGTTTGAAAGGGTCCTTATTCTGCTTTGGGTTTTTTTTTTTCCTTTCCAGTTTTTTGTTGTATAGGCTTTTGTGCATCTACAAGGTCTACAGAAGCTAAAATCACTGTGTTCTCTCCAGAGGTAAAACACAAATATGAGGAAGGTGAAAGAAGCCTATTACCATCTACATACTGATACACACCTGAACATCAGCAGGAGAGGACTCTTTAAAGTAGAGACACTACATACTGATATACACCTGAACATCAGCTGGAGAGGACTCTTTAAAGTAGAGACACTACATACTGATATACACCTGAACATCAGCAGGAGAGAACTCTTTAAAGTAGAGACTCTACATACTGATATACACCTGAACATCAGCAGGAGAGGACTCTTTAAAGTAGAGACACTACATACTGATATACACCTGAACATCAGCAGGAGAGGACTCTTTAAAGTAGAGACTCTACATACTGATATACACCTGAACATCAGCAGGAGAGGACTCTTTAAAGTAGAGACTCTACATACTGATATACACCTGAACATCATCAGGAGAGGACTCTTTAAAGTAGAGACTCTACATACTGATATACACCTGAACATCAGCAGGAGAGGACTCTTTAAAGTAGAGACACTACATACTGATATACACCTGAACATCAGCAGGAGAGGACTCTTTAAAGTAGAGGCTCTACATACTGATATACACCTGAACATCAGCAGGAGAGGACTCTTTAAAGTAGAGACACTACATACTGATATACACCTGAACATCAGCAGGAGAGGACTCTTTAAAGTAGAGACTCTACATACTGATACACACCTGAACATCAGCAGGAGAGGACTCTTTAAAATAGAGACTCTACATACTGATATACACCTGAACATCAGCAGGAGAGGACTCTTTAAAATAGAGACACTACATACTGATATACACCTGAACATCAGCAGGAGAGGACTCTTTAAAGTAGAGACACTACATACTGATATACACCTGAACATCAGCAGGAGAGAACTCTTTAAAGTAGAGACTCTACATACTGATATACACCTGAACATCAGCAGGAGAGGACTCTTTAAAGTAGAGACTCTACATACTGATATACACCTGAACATCATCAGGAGAGGACTCTTTAAAGTAGAGACTCTACATACTGATATACACCTGAACATCAGCAGGAGAGGACTCTTTAAAGTAGAGACACTACATACTGATATACACCTGAACATCAGCAGGAGAGGACTCTTTAAAGTAGAGGCTCTACATACTGATATACACCTGAACATCAGCAGGAGAGGACTCTTTAAAGTAGAGACTTTACATACTGATATACACCTGAACATCAGCAGGAGAGGACTCTTTAAAGTAGAGACACTACATACTGATATACACCTGAACATCAGCAGGAGAGGACTCTTTAAAGTAGAGACTCTACATACTGATACACACCTGAACATCAGCAGGAGAGGACTCTTTAAAATAGAGACTCTACATACTGATATACACCTGAACATCAGCAGGAGAGGACTCTTTAAAGTAGAGACACTACATACTGATATACACCTGAACATCAGCAGGAGAGGACTCTTTAAAGTAGAGACTCTACATACTGATATACACCTGAACATCAGCAGGAGAGGACTCTTTAAAGTAGAGACTCTACATACTGATATACACCTGAACATCAGCAGGAGAGGACTCTTTAAAGTACAGACACTACATACTGATATACACCTGAACATCAGCAGGAGAGGACTCTTTAAAGTAGAGACTCTACATACTGATACACACCTGAACATCAGCAGGAGAGGACTCTTTAAAGTAGAGACTCTACATACTGATATACACCTGAACATCAGCAGGAGAGGACTCTTTAAAGTAGAGACACTACATACTGATATACACCTGAACATCAGCAGGAGAGGACTCTTTAAAGTAGAGACTCTACATACTGATATACACCTGAACATCAGCAGGAGAGGACTCTTTAAAGTAGAGACTCTACATACTGATATACACCTGAACATCAGCAGGAGAGGACTCTTTAAAGTAGAGACTCTACATACTGATACACAGCTGACTCTTTATGCTCTGCAGCTTCTCGGGTCTCTGACAGTGTGAACATCTGTGGCGTTTTATAGCTCAGGTGACGATGATGACTGAAATGTCAGTGTGAATGAGACAGTGTTATTTCCATCCAGTGTGAGATCTCAACTGGGATTTGGTTCCTACTTAAAGACTCTCTGATCCTTGCTCTCACCGTGGCCCCGTTGAGAGAAGAGTTAATAATACTGTTGACGTGATCACAATATGAGCGGTCTTCAGATAGTACACTGAGCCCAGAGCAATAACCTCAAGGAGGAGCGAGAGGTTTTCAAATATGTTGCAGGGATGCTCACCTTCAGGTTAGCTTGTGATTAACAGTTATTATGACTGGCTCAAATAAAGATGTCTAAGAGCGACAAAGTTGGGTAGAGCCAAAGCAAGAATGTATTCCTAGAAGACCTTGAGTTTGAGTCCAATTTGCAACCAAAAGTCAACACGTTATTCCTCATGTTACTTACAAAATAAGGTGTTTGTACGAGACTACGTCAAATTAAACGCCAGGTATTTAAGTATTTTGCGTACCCAACCAGGTTTTGTATTATTTTGACTTTACTAAGCATCAGAATCTAATCTAATCTAGGGTTTACTGGTTTTTGCAACCCTTAATCTAGGCTGTGTACTTTAGATTGCTTGTTAGATAGTTAGCCAGGGCTACATAAGGTGAATAAGGAAAGCACAAAGGAAATGAATTACAGTTGGGTTGGATAATTAACTCTTCATTATAGAAATATAAAAGTATAAAGAGAAAGGGAACAATGGAGGGTGTTGCATGCTGTATACATCCAGCAGGAACAAACAGGTGATTGAGGATGCATGAGTTATGTAGTCATGGTCATGTATGAAAACAAACAGTGCTGTGCTCTAAGTGGAAAGTCCTTAAATGCACTCAAGGGACTCAAAGGTTAAAAGCTTCATGCGTGGAAAGGAAAGAGTTTCCTCCAGTTAACCTCTGCTCCTCTGTGTGTCACTGCCAAAACATTTATTCTTGTTGGTGTTGAAGCAAATAAAGTAAGTCTGAAAGCTGGGGAAGTGCTATTTGAACAAACCGAAACTAATCTCCGGAGAGAATCGCGGAGGAAGTGGACTTTGATACGGAGGTCATTTTAAAATGAAGTGGGTGAGCTCAGGGAAGGCTCATGAGCCACTTAGCGCTGCGGAGCTTCACGGCTGTTTTTTAAAAAGGAAAGAGAGAGAAACTGATTGCTAATCAAGCCAGCGAGAGCCGGCAGTAATTGGACAAAGCTGAACTGCAGTGTCACCAATTAGCATGTGAGACTGTGCAGAGCGGAGACAGAAATGCTGTTTGATTACGGCCATTTTGCTTTTCTTTTTAACATCCCTCATTTAAGAGATGAGATAGAAAACCGAGGGAGGGAATGAGCCTTAAATGTTTCTAAACTGTGGAAAGAGATTCCAGAGCTAACCAGGAAGTAGAAAAGTGAAACTTCAGGCAAATATAAAACTAATCGTACAACACAAACAGACCAAGAGTGTGATCTGGAACATCACACGATTGTGTTCATCTTAAAAAAGGAAAACATAGCACTAATCACAAAATATATATCATTTCAGTAATTCAAGTATTTTGCGTATCCATCTTGTATTATTTTGACCTTACTAAGCATCAGAATCTAATCTAGGGTTTAAGGGTTTTTGCAACCCTGGCTGTGTACTTTAGATTGCTTGTTAGGTAGATAGCCAGGGCTACATAAGGTGAATAAAGGAAAGCACAAAGGAAATGAATTACAGTTGGGTTGGATAATTAACTCTTCATTATAGAAATATAAAGTAGAAAGAGAAAGGGAACAATGGAGGGTGTTGCATGCTGTATACATCCTGCAGGAACCAACAGGTGATTGAGGATGTATGAGTTACATATATATGTGTGTTGATTTGGTCAAATGTGGGACTTTTATTCTACCCCTATTATTGATTAAGCCACGTAATAATGCAGGTTGAAAAAAATAGCTTCTTAGAATTCTTAGAAAAAAGTCAAACTTTAGAGAAAAAGTCTAAATTTGAACAAAATATTTTTTAAGTCATAGTTTTGAAAAAAGTTGGAGTTCTGAATTCCTAAGATCGGTCGGACCCAAAAGATACGTGTGGCCCTAATCCCCCCGTGTACATTTCTACTGTGCCAGTATCCGTATGTCTTCAGTGCAGTGATGCTATTATCGCGTTAGTAAAGGTCCTGAATATCTTTTTCTGAGCACAGGAACATGAATATTCTATTCCATAAGAATGACGGTTAATAAAACAAGAAGAATTTAAAAAAGCACGTAACCTTTTCTCACTGAGCACACACAGCAGTGCAGAAGAACTCATACACACAGCAGTGACTCACACACAACCACACACACAAACTCAAAACTCTCCCGGCAAACTTGACACTGTCCCCTACTGGTGACATCATCCCTCTATGCTGGCCTAAAGGTCGCTGATGTCCAGAAGCCGGCCCTGGGCAAAGAAGTGGTTCACTTCCTCACATGGCTTCACAGTGACACACACACACACAGACACGCATGAACACACAGTGAGGAGAACTTGTATGCACACACACACACACACACACACACACACACACACACACACACACACACACACACACACACACACACACACACACACACACACACACACACACACACACACACACACACACACACACACACACACACACACACACACACACACACACACACACACACACACACACACACACACACACACACACACACACACACACACACACAGACTTGTCCGGTGTTGTAATTGAGTGGCAGAATCTCGCCCGAAGACAGCAGACTGCTTCCCCAAAACTCTCTCCCATTAGATCCACTTCCTGGGACTCAAATGTCTCTCAACAGACACCAGAACAAATGGACTGCTTTGTCTGGATGTTTGCGCCTCAATCATGATTAACCACACACTTGATATACTAGCATTTACAGTAGGGAGGAAACAATGTGTGGTGGTGCAATAAAGAAATGCATGCAAACTGGGTGTTCTCCTCTAGTACAAACATGATCTCTGAATTATCGACAAAAAGTCCAACCATCTTCCAACCCCTGTACGGTACACGGGGCAAAACCATGTTCCTTTACAACTAGGGTGCATTGAGACAACAGAAGAAAAGAAAGGGCTTCTGCTAAAGTATTTGTTTATGTTTAGGCTACGCAATGTGTGGGGAGGTCGCGCAAAACATCAACGTTTGTTAAGTGGTTTTAAGGAAACGACTGAAAATGAATACACTGACCTGACTTTTGGATTCAAATTTGGTTGAAATTCCTGGTTCATTAGACCAATCTATCAAACACTACCTGGATAAAAGTCATTCAGAACAAAAGCTCGACCTCCTTTGATCTACCCTAACCTAAACCTAATCAGATTATACATTGGATTTGCAGATGTTCAAAACTGTTTGGAGTTTGGCGGTCCAAAGTGTCTTGCCTGAGGCTGCAGACACTTACTTTAACTCTGCGAGTTTCATGAATGAAAAGGCTTTGAAGAACTGAAAACACACACAGTACATGTGACCGTCAGGAGTAAAGAGTTACCTGAAGAAGGTAACGAAGAACTGCACCAGGTCCATGATGCTGTTGTGCTGAGAGAACGCAATCTGTTGGGAAAGAGGAAAGAAAAACATAGTTAATACATGCGGCAATATCACGGGTCTGCAGCCTCAAACCTGTAAACATGAACTAAAGGATATTTATGAAGCCAAAACCATCTGAATGAAACAAGTGAACATGGTTTTTGAGGTTGATTAATAAAAAGGGGTGTTAAAATATATCCGGTATATAGAAAACATATACACATTACGCTGTTTGTTGCACCACTCAAACATATTTCCACTCGTTTCATCAGCAAACACACCCACACACTCTTCATCACCTTTCACCTCTCTTCATACCTCAAAATATCTGTCTTCATCAACAGCTGTGTGTGTGTGTGTGTGTGTGTGTGTGTGTGTGTGTGTGTTTGAGAGGAAACTTTTTGCCCTCAGCTGTGAGAACTTTGAGCTGAAAAGCCATTGTTGTCCATGTTTAAACTCCGTCACGTTAAGAGGATTAACTTTTACAGACAAAATTGATTTTGTCCTGTAGGAAATACTGCTCTGCAGATACGTTTGTGGGGAGGATCCCAGCACCCTGAAGCCTCACACAGTTTTGCAACCAATTATTGAATCCTTAGAGAGTCCTCTCCTGCTGATGTTCAGGTGTATATCAGTATGTAGAGTCTCTACTTTAAAGAGTCCTCTCCTGCTGATGTTCAGGTGTATATCAGTATGTAGTGTCTCTACTTTAAAGAGTCCTCTCCTGCTGATGTTCAGGTGTATATCAGTATGTAGTGTCTCTACTTTAAAGAGTCCTCTCCTGCTGATGTTCAGGTGTATATCAGTATGTAGCGTCTCTACTTTAAAGAGTCCTCTCCTGCTGATGTTCAGGTGTATATCAGTATGTAGAGTCTCTACTTTAAAGAGTCCTCTCCTGCTGATGTTCAGGTGTATATCAGTATGTAGAGTCTCTACTTTAAAGAGTCCTCTCCTGCTGATGTTCAGGTGTATATCAGTATGTAGTGTCTCTACTTTAAAGAGTCCTCTCCTGCTGATGTTCAGGTGTATATCAGTATGTAGAGTCTCTACTTTAAAGAGTCCTCTCCTGCTGATGTTCAGGTGTATATCAGTATGTAGAGTCTCTACTTTAAAGAGTCCTCTCCTGCTGATGTTCAGGTGTATATCAGTATGTAGTGTCTCTACTTTAAAGAGTCCTCTCCTGCTGATGTTCAGGTGTATATCAGTATGTAGCGTCTCTACTTTAAAGAGTCCTCTCCTGCTGATGTTCAGGTGTATATCAGTATGTAGTGTCTCTACTTTAAAGAGTCCTCTCCTGCTGATGTTCAGGTGTATATCAGTATGTAGTGTCTCTACTTTAAAGAGTCCTCTCCTGCTGATGTTCAGGTGTATATCAGTATGTAGTGTCTCTACTTTAAAGAGTCCTCTCCTGCTGATGTTCAGGTGTATATCAGTATGTAGTGTCTCTACTTTAAAGAGTCCTCTCCTGCTGATGTTCAGGTGTATATCAGTATGTAGTGTCTCTACTTTAAAGAGTCCTCTCCTGCTGATGTTCAGGTGTATATCAGTATGTAGAGTCTCTACTTTAAAGAGTCCTCTCCTGCTGATGTTCAGGTGTATATCAGTATGTAGCGTCTCTACTTTAAAGAGTCCTCTCCTGCTGATGTTCAGGTGTATATCAGTATGTAGCGTCTCTACTTTAAAGAGTCCTCTCCTGCTGATGTTTAGCTGGCAGGGTCTGTTGTTGATGATGGTCAACTGCTTAGAGATGTCCCGCCTCTGAGCCTATCAGTTACACGGCGTTGGAGGGCCAGCCAATAACACTAGTGTTACATCGTGGTGTCGCTATATTTTGGAACTTTGGGATTTTAGCCTCTACAGCCCATTTACATGCACAACAGGAAAGGAAAAGAGGAAGAAGAACAGGGCCTCTTTAATGACTGTTCTCTGGATGCAAACATCAGTTTTATCACGTTGCTGAAGTTTGGCGGATGATTTCATTCGGTCCTAATAAAGGAGGCAATTTAAATTAAGACGACTGGAAAGTGAGCCGTTTCATTACAAGTGCTGCCAGGCAGACCTACGTCAGGAGAAGTCTTATATATCATTTTAATTGGCTTTAACATCTCAATAGTTTTCTCCTATGAAACTTTAAGTAAGTGTAGAAGTGTTGCACCTGATCCTGTATTTAAAAACCTGACGTAGACTGTAAAGAATAAAACCACTAATCACCGGCATCACAATACCTCAATGGCTTTAAATGGCCCTAATAGCTGGAGAAAGGCTTCTGTCTTTATGTTCCGTGAATCCTCTGGGACTTGTTGTGGGGGGAAGAGAAATGGGGCAGAATGGGCTTAAGAGGTTTACTGGCATTTGTGCAGCAGGTGAAATGGCCTGACAGGGAAAGAGCTGATCTGGGTCCGGAGGGAACGCAGCGCTAATACGAGCATCAGGGAGGAAAGAGCCTGGCTTTGCATTCAGGCTTTCACTGCCGCATTTTACATCATTACCCCCTGACAGTGTTTGGAGTAATCATACGCGCACGCACACGCACACACACACACGCATGCACGCACGCACACACACACACTTTCCAGTCCCACAAACACATAAAGATGACTACTGAAAAAGTAGAAAAACGATCAAAATAAAGAGAAATTGACATCAGATATTGTTAAATATTTAATCTTAAACAGTCATCCTAATTTATTTATCCCCCCCCACCCACACGGCAAACACCCATCATTTAAATTTACAACAACTGCAGTCGTTAAACACGTCTATAATCAATAACTGTTTAGACCACACCCTTCCTCTTGATCCACAGCATTGCTGGGAACACACACACACACACACACACACACACACACACACACACACACACACACACACACACACACACACACACACACACACACACACACACACACACACACACACACACACACACACACACACACACACACACACACACACACACACACACACACACACACACACACACACACACACACACACACACCTTGATGCAATCCAATAAAATACTACTGAGCCTACTGGGGAGGTGTTATAGAGGTGGTAAAACAATTATAATTACTTCAGAAGCAAATTAGTTTTGAATGTTTTGTACCTCAATGATTTTGCTTTAACCCGAGTTTATTATATTTTAAACTAGTGCAAATAGGAAGCCGCTCATTAGCATTAGCTTCTCCCTGACTCCAAACACATTCAGTAATCCACACCTATAGAAAGCCCCACACTGCAACTACACTATATCCTTTGCTATGGAATATAATTGTTCTGAGGTCAGGGGTCAGCTACAGCGTTCAGGGTCCAACAGAAAGGGAGTGATGAGGGAGACGGAGGTAAGAGGAAGAGGAATGACATAAAAGAGGACTCCAAGGGCAGTTCAGTCTTTATTGAGAGGGTCTACGGTGGCCCTCAGGGGACAAACGGAGGAGCTGTGACAGCAGTGGGCTGCCTTTTATTTCCCTAACCCTGGAGCCAGGGGCTGTTTGTTAAAAGCTGGACGGAGAGAAAGTGTTTCTGACCGATAAAGGAAGGGAGGGACAGAATCAGAAAAGAGAAACTGAGGTGGGAGACAATGAGAGGTGGGTGAAGGTAAGCTGTAGTGCGCATGAGACAACCGATGTTTGCTAACATTCTGAACTTTTAGCTTTCTTAGTTGATCTTATTTGTTTGTTATTTATTAGTAACTTCTACTCATCAAGCGGCACCTTATTGTGGTAGAGAGAGTTTTGTTTGGTTTCAGCATTTGAGTTGCAAGCTGTTGTGCATTCAGGGAGAATCTAATCACGCTACATGCTAACTATTTACCCCCCATTGGATCTTACCAGTTATTTTTCTATTAGTTACATATATGTGTAACTCATTAAGCTGGGCCCTCTCTAAACTTTCCTCTAGAGAGTTTTTTTTTGTTTTTGTAGCCGTTGAGTTGCAGCTGTCGTGCATCCACACTCAGGGAGAAGCTAATCATGCTAAGAACAGGTAGCATGGATGCAGTATTTACCCAAAAAGTATGTATAGTAAAATGACCTCAGTGAAATATATGCACCCTCCATTAATCACATGTATCTGTGTTACTGCTAGATAATGGTATCATGTTGAGGGCACAGGTTATCACCAGCATGTAAACAAATGTACATGTGAGTGCTCCTTGGACTGTTTATCACACACACTCCTCCTCAGCGTTTGCATATTCATGAGGACCTAATGACCAAAGTGGAGCTGTTGCCAAGTGCCGCCTCCACCTACATGCTATGCAAATGAGCCCCGCGCTGCCATATGTGTGCACTTGTTAGGAGAGCTCACAGATGTAGGTCCTCAAACAGGTGCTTAAAACTCATTTGTGCATCGATCTGCAGCGAGGATCAGCAGGAGCAAACTGCAGTGAATAAACAACATGGTTTACAGAACTGTGTGTTAGTTTCACTTCATTTCTGCTAACCTTTACTTGCCGAAACAACAGTTTTAAAGCCTTTGAATGTACCGCTATTGACTTATAACACTTTTTCAGGACATAAACTAAACATTTAGACAGCAAATATGTCATTAATATATCCAAATAATGCATATTTGGGAGTTCACGTAGATGTTTGGAGCTGTGAGATTTACTAGCTGTAAAAAAAACAGCTTGTGGGTTAAAAAAAAGACTAATCTTAACAATGTTTTTATAATAACTTTCAGTGCCAGGAAGGTAGACACAGGTCTGCTCTGCAAACTTGTTCAATATCGTATTTAAATGATCAAAGCCACCAATTTGGTAATAGGACTACAGCTAACATTCGCTAGCTAGCTTGATAGATAGGTAGCTAACGTAAAGCTAACAACTAAAATGGATAGCAAACATTAGCAAGCTTGTAAAGAAGATAGTTTTCTAGCTAAGTAGCAAACTAATTGAATGGATAGTGAAATGTTAACTAGCTTGTAAAGTAGAAAGCTAACTTTGCTAACCTTGGCTAGTTAGCAAGATGGCCGGCGAAACGGTGAACAAACAATGCATAATGAAGCTGGTTTTAAAGCATGGGTTCAGACTTTGTGAGGTCTGCATCACAATGTTTAAAACATTTCTTTCCTGAATGGAATCAATGCTAAGCTAGGCTAACATTGGTTTACACACATACATTTGTTTTACAGCGAGTCTGTGCTAGAATTAGATATAATAGAAGTGCTCTGATTTATTGACTTTGTTGCAATTCTGCTGCACAACAACTTTGCAACGCTTCGCTTCATGTTGGACATGAACACACCTTTAAATTATATAACTCTACACAACCAAATCTGCACTGATATTGCGAGCTTCCTGTCTGCCTGAATGGGCATCAATCTCATGCACCCTATGGAACATAATACTGTTGGATCAGAGTGTGTGTGTGTGTGTGTGTGTGTGTGTGTGTGTGTGTGTGTGTGTGTGTGTGTGTGTGTGGGTGTGTGAGAGAGAGAGAGAGCTAGAGTGCGTGTCAGATAACTGATTAGCTGAGGCATGCTATTTAATGACTGCAGGCACAGAGGAAGGTAAGTGACTGAGCGGCAAATCAAATCAGCCGACCAATCACGGCAGCCCTGCAACAAAACTGATCATCTCTTCTCTAATAGAAGGCTTTTAATCAGCTGGCCCTACAGGCAGTGATGCATGCTGGGATGTAGAACAAGTGGCATAAGATGCACACAGGTGGAAGTGGAGTCAATAAAGTGTTTAAAAATGACAAATGAGGGATTAAAACAGCAGAGAGTGTGCTGTTTCCAGCTGTCGATTCTAATCAAGAGTGGAGACAGAAGGCTGCTATTTGGCAATTTCTGCTAAATTACAAACTGAGATGTTGAAATTAGAAACAGTTATGGTCTCAAGTTTTACATTTCAGGCTAATTTAACAGTTAGTTCTTTCACAACAACAAAGATGGAGTGAGAAACTGGGTCGTGCTCCCATAATGTTTGTGGGCTCAATCAATAAAACATGAGTCCTGATTAGAAAATAAATCCAGGCCAGTCCTCGGCTGTGGAGGAAGGATATCGAAATCAACAAAGGACGGACTCATGATCTATTTTTGCCTGAGACTTATCGGGACTTATATATTGCAACTATTCCCTTTATGATATTGACTTTCTATACTGTTATAATCAAAGTGTCTCTGATTATCGTAGAAACATTGGCCAAAATGTTGGATATAATGAAAGCAAGTCCAGAAAATAAAGACTAGAGAGAGACTGTCCAGAAGATCTTTAGCACTTGATGTTTAATTAAAGAGACTCTCCTCTCTGCACACTTACACCAGCAACGTTCTGGTAAATGTGATGGTGGTGATGGTGGTGATGATGATGGTGATGGTGGGTGCATGACAGCGAGGACGAAGGTGCAAGGTCAAAGTGCCAGAACCAATCAAGATCTGTTCCAGCAGAGCGAGCGATTCCCACACCTCGTCCTGCCTCCCAACCTGCCCCGGCTGCAGCTGACGTCAGGACGCCGCCAGGGAGACAGTCACCACTCACATCAGAGTGTGTGTGTGTGTGTGTGTGTGTGTGTGTATGTGTGTAGATACTGTGTGTGTGTGTGTGTGTGTGTGTGTGCAGATACTGCATGTGTGTATCCTTTCTAGGTGAGGACCATTCTCCAGGGTTGCAGCTGAATTGTCAATTTTGCTGAGGAAGTTTCCTAACTGAAGGAAATGATCCGGAAGTACCTCAGTGGTCGCCATGATAAGAGCAGTTTGGATTCTCTAGATGAAAGGAAAGGAGCTTCAATACTTAGTTTACAATCTCCTTGAGTTTAGGAAACACTGAACCTTCCTTTAAAAAGGAAAGGAGTAAATGCCATCCCAAAATTTGCAGCTGGAAGTGTGTGTCAGTATATCTGAAGGTTAGCTACGTTAGCGAGCTAGCTTACAGATCTGCAGTGACATCAGAAGGAGTCATGTGATCACATCGTTAGAATAAGACCAGAAAACATTTCAGGTGAGTTTCAAACAACAGAGACAGAGACCCAGCAGTGTGCGTCTCTCTTTAGTGTCCCCTGGTCTCCAGCTGTGTGCGTCTCTTTAGTGTCCCCTGGTCTCCAGCTGTGTGCTTCTCTCTTTAGTGTCCCCTGGTCTCCAGCTGTGTGCGTCTCTCTTTAGTGTCCCCTGGTCTCCAGCTGTGTGCGTCTCTCTTTAGTGTCCCCTGGTCTCCAGCTGTGTGCATCTCTTTAGTGTCCCCTGGTCTCCAGCTGTGTGCGTCTCTTTAGTGTCCCCTGGTCTCCAGCTGTGTGCGTCTCTCTTTAGTGTCCCCTGGTCTCCAGCTGTGTGCGTCTCTTTAGTGTCCCCTGGTCTCCAGCTGTGTGCGTCTCTCTTTAGTGTCCCCTGGTCTCCAGCTGTGTGCGTCTCTTTAGTGTCCCCTGGTCTCCAGCTGTGTGCGTCTCTCTTTAGTGTCCCCTGGTCTCCAGCTGTGTGCGTCTCTCTTTAGTGTCCCCTGGTCTCCAGCTGTGTGCGTCTCTGTTTAGTGTCCCCTGGTCTCCAGCTGTGTGTGCATCTCTTTAGTGTCCCCTGGTCTCCAGCTGTGTGCGTCTCTTTAGTGTCCCCTGGTCTCCAGCTGTGTGCGTCTCTCTTTAGTGTCCCCTGGTCTCCAGCTGTGTGCGTCTCTTTAGTGTCCCCTGGTCTCCAGCTGTGTGCGTCTCTCTTTAGTGTCCCCTGGTCTCCAGCTGTGTGCGTCTCTCTATAGTGTCCCCTGGTCTCCAGCTGTGTGCGTCTCTCTTTAGTGTCCCCTGGTCTCCAGCTGTGTGTGTCTCTCTTTAGTGTCCCCTGGTCTCCAGCTGTGTGTGTCTCTCTTTTTCGTCCCCTGGTCTCCAGCTGTGTGCGTCTCTCTTTAGTGTCCCTGGTCTTCAGCTGTGTGCGTCTCTCTTTAGTGTCCCCTGGTCTCCAGCTGTGTGCGTCTCTTTAGTGTCCCCTGGTCTCCAGCTGTGTGCTTCTCTCTTTAGTGTCCCCTGGTCTCCAGCTGTGTGCGTCTCTCTTTAGTGTCCCCTGGTCTCCAGCTGTGTGCGTCTCTCTTTAGTGTCCCCTGGTCTCCAGCTGTGTGCGTCTCTCTTTAGTGTCCCCTGGTCTCCAGCTGTGTGCATCTCTTTAGTGTCCCCTGGTCTCCAGCTGTGTGCGTCTCTTTAGTGTCCCCTGGTCTCCAGCTGTGTGCGTCTCTCTTTAGTGTCCCCTGGTCTCCAGCTGTGTGCGTCTCTTTAGTGTCCCCTGGTCTCCAGCTGTGTGCGTCTCTCTTTAGTGTCCCCTGGTCTCCAGCTGTGTGCGTCTCTTTAGTGTCCCCTGGTCTCCAGCTGTGTGCGTCTCTCTTTAGTGTCCCCTGGTCTCCAGCTGTGTGCGTCTCTCTTTAGTGTCCCCTGGTCTCCAGCTGTGTGCGTCTCTGTTTAGTGTCCCCTGGTCTCCAGCTGTGTGTGCATCTCTTTAGTGTCCCCTGGTCTCCAGCTGTGTGCGTCTCTTTAGTGTCCCCTGGTCTCCAGCTGTGTGCGTCTCTCTTTAGTGTCCCCTGGTCTCCAGCTGTGTGCGTCTCTTTAGTGTCCCCTGGTCTCCAGCTGTGTGCGTCTCTCTTTAGTGTCCCCTGGTCTCCAGCTGTGTGCGTCTCTCTATAGTGTCCCCTGGTCTCCAGCTGTGTGCGTCTCTCTTTAGTGTCCCCTGGTCTCCAGCTGTGTGTGTCTCTCTTTAGTGTCCCCTGGTCTCCAGCTGTGTGCGTCTCTCTATAGTGTCCCCTGGTCTCCAGCTGTGTGCGTCTCTCTTTAGTGTCCCCTGGTCTCCAGCTGTGTGTGTCTCTCTTTAGTGTCCCCTGGTCTCCAGCTGTGTGTGTCTCTCTTTTTCGTCCCCTGGTCTCCAGCTGTGTGCGTCTCTCTTTAGTGTCCCTGGTCTTCAGCTGTGTGCGTCTCTCTTTAGTGTCCCCTGGTCTCCAGCTGTGTGCGTCTCTTTAGTGTCCCCTGGTCTCCAGCTGTGTGCTTCTCTCTTTAGTGTCCCCTGGTCTCCAGCTGTGTGCGTCTCTTTAGTGTCCCCTGGTCTCCAGCTGTGTGCGTCTCTCTTTAGTGTCCCCTGGTCTCCAGCTGTGTGCGTCTCTCTTTAGTGTCCCCTGGTCTCCAGCTGTGTGCATCTCTTTAGTGTCCCCTGGTCTCCAGCTGTGTGCGTCTCTTTAGTGTCCCCTGGTCTCCAGCTGTGTGCGTCTCTCTTTAGTGTCCCCTGGTCTCCAGCTGTGTGCGTCTCTTTAGTGTCCCCTGGTCTCCAGCTGTGTGCGTCTCTCTTTAGTGTCCCCTGGTCTCCAGCTGTGTGCGTCTCTGTTTAGTGTCCCCTGGTCTCCAGCTGTGTGTGCATCTCTTTAGTGTCCCCTGGTCTCCAGCTGTGTGCGTCTCTTTAGTGTCCCCTGGTCTCCAGCTGTGTGCGTCTCTCTTTAGTGTCCCCTGGTCTCCAGCTGTGTGCGTCTCTTTAGTGTCCCCTGGTCTCCAGCTGTGTGCGTCTCTCTTTAGTGTCCCCTGGTCTCCAGCTGTGTGCGTCTCTCTATAGTGTCCCCTGGTCTCCAGCTGTGTGCGTCTCTCTTTAGTGTCCCCTGGTCTCCAGCTGTGTGTGTCTCTCTTTAGTGTCCCCTGGTCTCCAGCTGTGTGTGTCTCTCTTTTTCGTCCCCTGGTCTCCAGCTGTGTGCGTCTCTCTTTAGTGTCCCCTGGTCTCCAGCTGTGTGCGTCTCTCTTTAGTGTCCCTGGTCTCCAGGTGTGCGTCTCTCTTTAGTGTCCCCTGGTCTCCAGGTGTGCGTCTCTCTTTAGTGTCCCCTGGTCTCCAGGTGTGCGTTTCTCTTTAGTGTCCCCTGGTCTCCGTTGTGTTGGAGCTTCTTGCAGCGTTTGGTTTCTGCAGCTTTTAGTAAACTGCTCATGTCTCCTCTGCTGAATGTTCTCTAGATGCTGCATGTGTTGAAGAGCTGCTGCAGATGTTTCTTCATGAGTTTTGATTTGTGTTTCTATATCTGCGTCGTCTCTGAAGCTGCAGCGAGTTTCTTCTAATCTCTTCTAAGCTGTTGTATCTAAGAGAGTTTGAAACCATCTTCCATTAATATGTATTTGAGATGCTCTGAGATGTGGTCAGTGGTTGAGATGTTCTGCTGTAAAAAGTCTTTGTCCTCTCTCTCTGCCTCTCTCTTTATCCTTCAAGCTCCAGTGTTCCTGTGCATGTTGATGCTTCTCTCTGTGGCACGCAGGTCTATTAGATCAAATACATCAGAGCGGGTCATTACCAATCCTCAGGACGATTTCTCATCCTCGCTCGCTCTGGCGTCTGGAGCCACCAAGGTCACCGGACACAGATCCTCTAGTTACACGGGATCACGTCGGACATGGCGGCGACGTACGCCTCATCAGAGTTATTATCATATCACCTTTCAGCCGGCAGATATAAGCAGCTCTGATAATAGAGCATTAATGGGAAATGTATATAAGGGCGGGAGAGATCGATGGACAAATGACCCTTAACGAGGAGCAGGACACTGAGCAATAAACGCTGACATTTATACACTGAACGACCGATAACACAAAGTGATTAGGGTTATCTTTCCAAATTAGGGCTTAAATCAAGTGCATTATATCTGGAATATTTTAAATATCAAGAATAAATTGAATCCTTCAAAAAAAAAGATCATTTTGAGTCTTAGATTATTTGAAATTTGTTGGACTCTTTTGTTTAATTCTGGAAAAAATTGACATCACTATGCAATGCTATTGGCTAGCGCTCCATCACATGTACGTGATAGGCTAAGGGGCCAGGACAGCACTAAGCTGTTGAGCAATCAGAACAGAGCCGGCCAGCTAACCAATCAGAGCAGAATGGGCTCTGGTTTCAGACAGAGGGTGAAAAGAGGCTGCAGCACAGGCAGTATGAGAAACATAAAGAGCTTTCTGAACATTAAAGCATGGAGACATGTCCCAGGAGACGCTACATACTGATATACACCTGAACATCAGCAGGAGAGGACTCTTTAAAGTAGAGACACTACATACTGATATACACCTGAACATCAGCAGGAGAGGACTCTTTAAAGTAGAGACACTACATACTGATATACACCTGAACATCAGCAGGAGAGGACTCTTTAAAGTAGAGACGCTACATACTGATATACACCTGAACATCAGCAGGAGAGGACTCTTTAAAGTAGAGACGCTACATACTGATATACACCTGAACATCAGCAGGAGAGGACTCTTTAAAGTAGAGACACTACATACTGATATACACCTGAACATCAGCAGGAGAGGACTCTTTAAAGTAGAGACTCTACATACTGATATACACCTGAACATCAGCAGGAGAGGACTCTTTAAAGTAGAGACACTACATACTGATATACACCTGAACATCAGCAGGAAAGGACTCTTTAAAGTAGAGACACTACATACTGATATACACCTGAACATCAGCAGGAGAGGACTCTTTAAAGTAGAGACTCTACATACTGATATACACCTGAACATCAGCAGGAGAGGACTCTTTAAAGTAGAGACGCTACATACTGAAATGAACCTCCACCATCTCTCCTCCCATCCTCTGCTTCATGTCTCTGTCTCCAGTCCTTTTGCCTCCATCTGTCAATCACACTGTCTCCATTTTCTCCCCCCTGGACATTTTGACGGTGTGATCATCCGTTAACCGGCCGACTTGTCTCAACTCTCCTCTAATTCCTCCATTCTGTCGCTTCCTGACTCCATCCATCAGCGATCACCACACACCCTGCGTGACAGTCTCCTTAAAATACCACCGCTAAAAGTCTACTTCAATTTAATGGATCATAAGGCTGCAGCGTGAATATTTAGTGTGTGTGTGTGTGTGTGTGTGTGTGTGTGTGTGTGTGTGTGTGTGTGTGTGTGTGTGTGTGTGTGTGTGTGTGTGTGTGTGTGTGGCTGCGGCCGCCTGGAGATTTAATCCGGCGCTACATAATTGATGGAGAAGACATTGAAAAACTCACAGATCGTTAAATCTGAGAGCAGATTTGCCAAACGCGTTTCAGGATAGTTTATGCTCCTCGTCCTGTCAGGGCTATATGTTCTGAGGAGAGACGTTTCCTGAAGACTGAGGATGATTATGGAGACGATGGCGCTTTATCTTTCTCATCCACACACCTCAACGGCAGGAGATTTGAGATAAATGTAGGTCCTTTACCGCTTTATGCATTGCATGACCGCCTTGCTGCACCTTAATACACGTCTACCTAAAAATAAACATCGATTTGATTCACAATATTGATTTAAAAATGATCGTATTGCTTCCACTAAGAAAAAGTAGTCAGTCTGACTGCGTATCAATGGCTGGAGTTGCAGAGACAAAAACACAAGTTAACATTCTGAGCCAAATCTATGCAACTCTAAGAAGTGCGTACCAAAATAAAACAGTTTGATTGTGCACTATATTAAAAATACTTGTACTTTTACAGAGTTATAAAGCCCTTTAGGTAATGGATAATGGAACTTGCATCCATACATGCAAGCAAGTAAATTAGAGTCCGGTGGTTTTGGCTTTAGCATAAATGAGGCCTTAATTTCCGCATCAGAAACATTGACTGGGTGTCTAATGTCTAATCCTTCAGCTTTCACAAGAAATATGTCTGTTTTTAGGGAGGATTTAAGTGTTTCAGTGTGTGTCTGTCTCATCATTTTGTCCCAAAGGATGCAAATCATGCTCTTGCATTAAATTTGAACAATGTAGTTTCAAACTGAACATGTGTTGTATTATTTAACTATCATTCCCAAAGGAAAATAGATTTATGTGTGAGTACAGGATTAATAAACAATAACGTTCAATTAAACTCTGATAGGGAGCATTAACACACAGCGTTGTGAAAGACTTAATCAAAAATGCAATGTTTGATTTATTTTCTGACAACACAATGAACCAATTGTTCTTTCCTGGCGTCAGATGTTTTGTAGAAATCATCATGTCCCAAATAAGTAGTTTTCAGCTCTTATATTATTATAATATAATAATATTAATTATATTATTAATAATATTATAATTATTAATAATATAAATATAATAATTATTATAATTATTAATATTATTAATATTATTAATAATATAATAATATTAATAATTATTAATAATATAATAATAATTATTAATATTATAATATTATTAATATTATTAATATTATAATAATATTATTAATATTATAATATTATTAATATTATTAATATTATAATAATATTAATTATATTAATAATATTATAATATTAATAATTATTATATTATTAATATAATAATTATTATTAATATTATTATATTATTAATAATTATAATAATATTAATAATTATTAATATTATTATATTAATAATATTAATAATTATAATAATTATTATATTAATAATAATTATTATAATTATTAATATATTTATTCTATGTTATATTTAACTGTATTGACTTGCATGCTTGCCCCTTTATTTAAAAGGTTATCCTAGGTATACAGTGGGGCAAAAAAGTATTTAGTCAGCCACCAATTGTGCAAGTTCTCCCATTTAAAAAGATGAGAGAGGCCTGTAATTTTTATCATAGGTATACCTCAACTATGAGAGACAGAATGAGAAAAAAAAATCCAGGAAATCACATTGTAGGATTTTTAATGAATTAATTGGTAAATTCCTCTGTAAAATAAGTATTTGGTCACCTACAAACAAGCAAGATTTCTGGCTCTCACAGACCTGTAACTTCTTCTTTAAGAGGCTCCTCTGTCCTCCACTCGTTACCTGTATTAATGGCACCTTTTTGAACTCGTTATCAGTATAAAAGACACCTGTCTACAACCTCAAACAGTCATACTCCAAACTCCACTATGGCCAAGACCAAAGAGCTGTCAAAGGAGACCAGAGACAAAATTGTAGACCTGCAGCAGGCTGGGAAAACTGAATCTGCAATAGTTAAGCAGCTTGGTGTGAAGAAATCAACTGTGGGAGCAATTATTAGAAAATGGAAGACATACAAGACCACTGCTAATCTCCCTCGATCTGGGGCTCCACGCAAGATCTCACCCCGTGGGGTCAAAATGATCACAAGAACGGTGAGCAAAAATCCCAGAACCACACGGGGGGACCTAGTGAATGACCTGCAGAGAGCTGGGACCAAAGTAACAGAGGCTACCATCAGTAACACACTACGCCGCCAGGGACTTAAATCCTGCAGTTCCAGACGTGTCCCCCTGCTTAAGCCAGTACATGTCCAGGCCCGTCTGAAGTTTGCTAGAGGGCATTTGGATGATCCAGAAGAGGATTGGGAGAATGTCATATGGTCAGATGAAACCAAAATAGAACTTTTTGGTAAAAACTCAACTCCTCGTGTTTGGAGGAGAAAGAATGCAGAGTTGCATCCAAAGAACACCATACCTACTGTGAAGCATGGGGGTGGAAACATCATGCTTTGGGGCTGTTTTTCTGCAAAGGGACCAGGACGACTGATCCGTGTAAAGGAAAGAATGAATGGGGCCATGTATCGTGAGATTTTGAGTGAAAACCTCCTTCCATCAGCAAGGGCACTGAAGATGAAGCGTGGCTGGGTCTTTCAGCATGACAATGATCCCAAACACACCGCCAGGGCAACGAAGGAGTGGCTTCGTAAGAAGCATTTCAAGGTCCTGGAGTGGCCTAGCCAGTCTCCAGATCTCAACCCCAGAGAAAATCTTTGGAGGGAGTTGAAAGTCCGTGTTGCCCAGCGACAGCCCCAAAACATCACTGCTTTAGAGGAGATCTGCATGGAGGAATGGGCCAAAATATCAGCAACAGTGTGTGGAAACCTTGTGAAGACTTACAGAAAACGTTTGACCTCTGTCATTGCCAACAAAGGGTATATAACAAAGTATTGAGATGAACTTTTGTTATTGACCAAATACTTATTTTCCACAATCATTTGAAAATAAATTCATTAAAAATCCTACAATGTGATTTCCTGGATTTTATTTTCTCATTTTGTCTCTCATAGTTGAGGTATACCTTTGATAAAAATTACAGGCCTCTCTCATCTTTTTAAATGGGAGAACTTGCACAATTGGTGGCTGACTAAATACTTTCTTGCCCCACTGTATTTAGCCTTTTATCTGCAATCGATATTAATAATTCTAATGACTATTAATCAGTTCCAGCTTTTTAATGTGAGGATTTGCTTCTTTATTCTGTTTTAGAATATGATAAATAAATGCCATTTTCACAGTCATGAAATCTTAAAATGCTTTCATTCTCCTTCTCTCTACTCATAACCAGACCTTCTATATCCTCCCCTCCCACGAGCCTCTCACCTGGATCTTGATTGGCCAGCTGAAGTTGGTCACGTAGACGTAGAAGGTGATGTTGTGGTGGAGTCTGAAGTTGAACTTCTCACAGGAGAAACTGTCCCGGTGCTCCTTGATGTTGGTCCTCGCTATGATGGGCATCTCTTCCCCTGATATGGTGCCAGCTGTGAACACACAGAGAGCAGGTTGAGTAAAAAGTACAGTAGTTTAAACAAACGCATAAATACAATTGCTAAAGGAACTACAGCTACTACCACCGCTAAGCTAAAGGCGGCTAATGTTGGGCTATAAAGGAACTACAGCACGGTCACATGACTTCACGACACCACCGCTAAGCTAAAGGAGGCTAATGTTGGGCTATAAAGGAACTACAGCACGGTCACATGACTTCACGTCACCACCGCTAAGCTAAAGGAGGCTAATGTTGGGCTATAAAGGAACTACAGCACGGTCACATGACTTCACGACACCACCACTAAGCTAAAGGAGGCTAATGTTGGCTATAAGGGAACTACAGCACGGTCACATGACTTCACGTCTCCACCGCTAAGCTAAAGGAGGCTAATGTTGGGCTATAAGAAACTACAGCACGGTCACATGACTTCACGTCACCACCACTAAGCTAAAGGAGGCTAATGTTGGGCTATAAAGAAACTACAGCACGGTCACATGACTTCACGTCTCCACCGCTAAGCTAAAGGAGGCTAATGTTGGGCTATAAAGAAACTACAGCACGGTCACATGACTTCACGACACCACCGCTAAGCTAAAGGAGGCTAATGTTGGGCTATAAGGGAACTACAGCACGGTCACATGACTTCACGTCTCCACCGCTAAGCTAAAGGAGGTTAATGTTGGGCTATAAAGGAACTGTTGTAATACTGAACATGTGGCAATAACTTGAACTCTAGTGTAAACCTGCAGCCAGGAGAGAGCCGCACAATGAGTGACCCATCAGCAGAGCAGCTTTCACCGTCAGCGTCCTTGTAAAGAGGGTTGGAGTGGAAATACATTCTTTAAATGTCAATGACGTGCCGTTCATCTCACACAAACAATGTTTTGGTGACATCTGGCAGTAACTCAGAGTGGGCTTTCA
This sequence comes from Eleginops maclovinus, assembly GCF_036324505.1. Lineage (NCBI taxonomy): Eukaryota > Metazoa > Chordata > Actinopteri > Perciformes > Eleginopidae > Eleginops > Eleginops maclovinus. The sequence goes on from NC_086370.1 coordinate 22,833,910, forward strand.
CATTTCCCCCAGTGCTGAAGTGCTCTGATTTCCGTTTCCTTCAGCAGTTCTGTGTTAATGGTGGACTTTTTCTGACAAAGTGAATAACATATTTCACCTCCTGCTTTATCAGGGCCATTAAACACTCACACACACACTCACACACAAAGTCCCAAACTGAAGAAGCCCCAAGACATTGAGTGTTGAGAGTAGAGTGCTTTTATCTTAATTGAAATCAGAAGGGAAGATGTATAAAACAGCCTAATGCCGACATTTTAAATAGCTTCTGATGTGTTTCGTCAGGAGGGGGGTTCCCCGGGAGGCGAACAGGAAGTAGATCTGCGGCCAACAATAAGAGATACTGCGAGACTTCTTTACAGAGCGATAAATACAACTACATTTTCATTTAATAGGATTCATTAGACGGAAATGAAATGCCAGAATACTGTCCTGTTATGAAGATGAATGGCTGTTTTAAAGGGAATATTGGCTTAAATGTGCTTTATTCACTTGGCTCTATCACTGGATGTAATACCTTTACTGAGATGAGGGAGGGAACCATAATTCATGCAGGTCTCTGAAACCCCCACAGGTGTTTCCAGACACTGATCCTGTTGTTCTATTCACCTGATTCTTTGTTTTAGGGACCTTTACTAATGTGATAATAGCGTTATTGCACTGAAGAAATGTACGGAAGAGGATTAGGGCCATCTAAGAATATGTTTTTGATCTGACCAAAACAGATTAAAAAAAGCTGCGTTTTTTTCATATAATTCTGACTTTTTGTAAGAAAACTGAGGAATTCCAACTTTAGTTTTCTTTGACTTTTTGTTAAAATCTTAAATTTTTGTGAGAATTTAAAATGTTAAGAAAAAAACCAAATGTATCAAAATTCAAAATTCTAACAAAAAATCTTAATTCTAAGAACAGTCATTGTGTGTTCCCCGGTAAGAGTGCGATTGCCGTTACTTTTCATAACGTCCTCAGCTTTATCGACCTTTACCTGCCAAAAAAAGGTCAACTCCAGGATGTTAAAAAATCCTCTGATCTAAGTTATGAAAACCACTAATTTGACCATTGCGAGTTAGTTAACTAAAATGTGCTAGTGAGCTAGTTAGATAGGTCGGTAACGTTCAGTGGTTACGACACACAATTCATCAGACACACAACTGAACAGTCGCACAGTGCGAGACGGTTGTGGATATTTTCTGACCTTTTTCGGGGCTAAAGAATTGGCTGCTTAGTAAAATCATTTGCAGATTAATCAGACGAAAATGTATTAAATGCAGCCAACAAATAGTCTGATCAGCGGCGTTTTGCAGTTCTGAGATGTGTTATTACAAAAACAATATGTTTCTACCTGTGGAGCTTAAGGACCAGGTGATGTTGAGGTTGAAGTTGTTGGAGGCGTTGATGGACATGTCCAGGTTCTTGTTTGCCTGCAACAAAAGAGAGGAAAACACACGTAGGATCGGATGACTGAGCTGGAGGAAGAGTGGATTAAAGTTAGACACAGGAAAACCAAATGCCTTCAGACACAACGCAACATAAATTCATTCTGTCTCATTTTCATGGACTGCTGTATTGATTTGAATTTGATGGACAACTTCCTGACAGCATATACAGTTTAACTTGTTTTCCTCCCAACCTTTCGAAAGTTCTGCTGTATGTTCACGAAGCCCAACGGGGGATTTCTTTGCAAACACATTTTTAACTTTAGCCTCTCCGTCTCCGCCTCCACTTGTATCACCTTGGGCGTTTTTGAATCTATTGGCCTCTTTGGTATCGTTCAATTGATTTTGTCTGCAGATGCCCCGAAATTCAACTGTAAGTTGTGTCTGCACACACCTTCAGGCACCAAGGAGGAAAAACAGGTCAGACAAATCTCCAGAATTTAGATGTCTCAGTGTTGACAGCAGATTCCTCAAAAACTCTTCTACATCTTTTTTAAGAAACAACTTTTGGCAAACTTTATTATGTCCTGCTCCAGGCCTTTGTCTCATCATGTCTCTGTCCATCTAGTTATCACAAGAAAACCTTAAAAACTATTGAAACCAATTAGTAACGTACATAAATATTAAAAACTGGTCCATATGTATTTGGAAATACTTACTGTTGATAGCTTAGATTGAATATAACAAGAAGCAACTTCAGTGTAACCTTTATCCTGCAGCTCTTTCATAGAAGATGATTACATGTGAAGTTCGAGATCTGACCAAAAGTACATTTTCCTTTAGTTCTGAAAAAGAAGTCAGAATTCTGAAGCAAAACAAATTATAATTCTCCTTTTTGGGGAAAATTGCAGAATTCTGAGATTAAAAAATCACAACTATGAAAAAAAGTAAGAATTCTGCACAACAGTCAGAAATCTGAATCTGAATAAATTCACATTTCTGACAACAGTCAGATTCTGAAAAGAACTCTGGAAAAAAAATCAGCTATCGGAAAAAAAATCTGGATAAAAAAAGAATCTTTTAAAATCTGAATTTGAAAGAAAGTCTGAGATAAAAAAGAACTGAGTCACTATTGGTCAAATTGTTAAAGGAAAAATTCCCTGGTGGCCCTAACCCTCTTTCGTACATATTACAACACATTAAGGACATTTCATACAAGTAAAAAAAACAATCATACATAAAAACATGGTGGTTACATACAGTAGGTAAGAATGGCCTGCTGTGTGCCATTGATTGCGTGTGTTACCTGTTCAGGTGTAGCCATGAAGTTAATGCTGGTGTAGTGACGGTCGTCTTCCTGAAGCAAACTGAAGGTGAACTGGTAATCGATCAACAGGTTGTCTGGGGACAGAGAGGCAAAGACGGAGAGAGGTGAGGAATAAGACTAAATGACAGTGGAGGAGTTTCTCTCAAAGACCTCAAGCAAGGACAACATGAGCACACGTGTGTTCATGAATGTTTATTAATATGTGCTCACAGCATTCACTTAGACATGCTAACGCCGGATCGATAGAACACGAGCCGGCTCTAAATCTTCACGTTCCATCAGAGCCCTAATCAGTTCTGAAAGCGGCTCCTATCGAGTGCTCTTTGTCAGCGAGACAATGGCCGACGATCACAGTGATTCAACATCTGGACGGACAGCAGGAGCCACACTGGGTCACCTTGCCTCGCCCGCCTGATGGGGGAGGAAGGGGGAGAGACAGCAGCTCTGTGGCCATGAGAGGACAATGGGGTGAGAGGATATTTTTTAAGTTAATCAGCATGACTGCTAACCCTGCAGGATATTCCAGGTGTGTGTGTGTGTGTGTGTGTGTGTGTGTGTGTGTGTGTGTGTGTGTGTGTGTGTGTGTGTGTGTGTGTGTGTGTGTGTGTGTGTGTGTGTGTGTGTGTGTGTGTGTGTGTGAGAGAGAGAGAGAGAGAGGGATGCATCCAAGGGCAGCTCAGGTTAAAACAGACTCAGGCAGAGCTGGTAAAACCTGAGGTTTTCACATCATTTTCATAAAGTTGTTTGTCAATCAGACCGGTTAATGTAGCATTATATTTTGCTAAGTAAGATTTTATGTAAAAAATATCTAAAAAGAACAAGAACATTATCATCAAACAACATGGCAAAGCATAAAGTAATAAAACAGATATTTAAAAATACACTTTCCCTTTAATTGCTGCATGCAACTGGGGAACAGGATGTTGAATTTCTGCAAAATCTGCAACCAGCGACACACACACAATACACTCTGCTGCCTTTGTGTGTGTGTGTGTGTGTGTGTGTGTGTGTGTGTGTGTGTGTGTGTGTGTGTGTGTGTGTGTGTGTGTGTGTGTGTGTGTTAGAGTTTCCTTTAGACGTGCAAGTAGGAAAATCTTTGCTTTTGACTTTGATTATCTAAACGAGGAGGTTCCTCTCTATTACATTTTGGAATTTTAGCAAAAGTACTCATTATGCACAGAGGCTCTTTCCACAGAATCGTAGCTTAGTTTGTACTTTGTTAGATTCCTGCAATCCAGTGTATTGAATAGCTGCATCAAACCCCGTCAGAGAGGCTGTGAGGCAGTCTGCAGCGGAGGACTGTAGACTGTCACATCCAGGTAATCTGCTGCTGCCTGACACGGAGCGGCGGCCGTCTCTCTACAGAGCTTTTTTACCACAAATCAGAGAACTCTGTGTCACACTGCAGATAAAGTGAGACACACACAGAGAGATGGGAAGTTATCACCTTCCTTTCAGCTTTTACAATCCCGGGGCGTCACCGAGACGAAAGCACAATTATGTTTGACAAACACTCTTGTTTTGTTCAGCCTTCATGGCAAGTTAACCCAAGCCGCAGATATCATCAGATCAAAGACGAAATTTCCCTCCTAACATCTTCCTCCCTCCCTCGGAGGCAGACTGCTGCTGCTTGTTTATCCCATAAGGGTCGTCAGCACAGCTCCACAGTATTTGGGTTTTTTAATGGGGACTGTGTGTGTGTGTGTGTGTGTGTGTGTGTGTGTGTGTGTGTGTGTGTGTGTGTGTGCCTCCAGATGCATCCACTATGAAAAAGCTTGGAGAGTAACACGATTAAGTAAAAAATAAAAAATCAGGATTATTAAAAATGTCAGAATTCCCCAAAATAAATCAGACTTTCGAAAAAGAAAGCCAGGATTATGGAAACAAATCAGGATTACGGAAAAAAATCAGAGAAAAAATCAGGATTATGGAAAGAAAAATCAGGATTATGGAAAATGTCAGATTTCTGAAAAAAGTTACAATTTAGAAAAAGTCAAGATTCCCCAAAATAAATCAGACTTCATAAAAAAGTTTTTAAATAATTGCATTGCATTGATTGGAGGTAAACCAACCTTTAAAACTCAGATTAGGTGATATTTTACAGGTAACTACTAACTGGATACCTTTTTAAAGTAACCCTCCCACACCTGTCTATGAACTGCTCATGTCAGGGTTGTGCACATCCACCTGCCCGTGCATGCAAGTGTTTACAGGGTGTGTGTTGGTGTGAACAAATGAGATCACATCACAAAAGTCTCCCCCCACCAATCCCCCTCTGTGTGTTTCCAATATGTCTGATTTCAAGGCTGTTAGGAATCAGAGCGGCAGCCGAGGTTTCAAAGTTCATCTCGGCTAATTACAAATCCCATCTGAGAAATCTGACTGCAGTTTCACTTAGGCAAACTCGATTACACGCGCACAAGTGAGAATTCCCCACTCTGGATGAATTGCATCAAGGTATCACTAAAGGTATTAACAATCCCCAGAAGAAGGGGACATAGAAATAGTCTGTGGCAATTTCTCCGGTTCACAGATGGGTGATCTTATTACCATAAGCTGATTCAGCCTGTATGAAACGGAGCACTGAGGGGCAGAAGAAGAAGCCGTCACCTGGAACCTTATCTGATATTCCAGCAGTCTGCCTCGATTAAATACCCTAAAAAGAATAATGTGATCTCACCTGCAGTGTCACTCGCTGAGGTTTCATTTAATGCTTGTTAACAACTCATTATTTTCCATTTGCAACACCTGCATCACCTTGCCGAGATAACTGGTGAGTAAACAACACAGATACACCTTCAGGACTGAACGGAGGTCGAGGTAACCTGGAGGTAATGTATGCATGAGGTCAGGTGACCCCCAATTGATCCGAGGGATGGCTACTCGCTCTGGAGACCATTTACTGAGTCCAAGCGTGCAAAACATGCCAGGATAATCATGGAAAGCAATGCATTTTTAGAGGTGGTGAGAATGGTGATAGAGAAGGGACATACTTACACTAAACTGAACTCTATGAATGAGTGAAAAAGTCATGTATAACTTCTCTAAATACCCTTATTGAGCCCTGTCCCTTTCCCCACTTCTGGTTCAAACGCCTGTGTCCTAGTTCTTCCAGTTTAGCACTAGCAGCATGGTAATCAATACATTTTACTCTATATCATTTACAGCTACACTGTGCCTATGCAGTGGTTTACAGAACCACATCCATCCTGTGTTAGTGATTGGCAGGAGTAGATGTCTCTGATATGAGGAGCTACAAGAAGTACCAAAACATACGGGTCGGTCGGACTGCAGACTAAAGCTCACGTGGACACTCTCTAACTCTCTATAACTCTTAGTGCCAGAAGGAGAGACCGAGGTCTGCAGTATCAAATGTAGATAAACCCATAAACCACAGACTCTACTCAATGAAACCTTGAAACCTTGAAACGTCAGTGTGCTATTAAGCTAGGGAGCATTAGCCATCTAGCTAACTAGCAAACGTTAGCGATGTTAGTTATCTTCTTTACAAGTCAGCTAACATTTGCTATCAATCTAATTAGTTTGCTTACTTACATTAGCGTACTTTAGCTACTTATCGATCTAAAAATCTCACTACCAAAAGTGAGCTATCTGCTTTACAAGCTCGCTAACTTTTTGTATCGATCTACCTAGTTAGCCACCTTACCGTAGCTACCCATCCCAGCTGTCTAGGTAGCTATCTGCACATTCGTGGCTCTCGTACTTTCAAGAGGACTTATTATTAACAGCCTATGGTTAGAGCTGCAGGGCTGACCTGTGTTCTACCTATATAACACACTACAGGACAGGGAACACACCCACCACAAACACCATCAGGCCCTATAAGAGGATAGCTAATCATGAAAATAGTGGACGAATTGACTTCTTTCCGTTTCCCTGCTTTCTGACTTTGGATCATCACTCAGTCCTGCTTGGTGCAGCTCGTCACTAATTACCACATTAATTGGGATTGTGAGGCTGTCTATAGACGTTGTTCGGCCTCACAGATCCGGCCTGAGGGCAGCGACTCTGACTGGTGTTAGCCTCTGACTGCTGGTGTTAGTGGTGGTACGCTGGGTGGCCGTCCCCCTAATTAGACGTCCCTTGTAGCTGAGTGAGATGCACTATGACAGCGGTTCATTAAAGCCGTGTCCCGGTGATGCCCGCCCATAAACGCCAGCCTGACTGGGGGCAAACTCATTAAAAAGCAAAGTTGTTTCTCATCAATTGACCGGTGGTTCAATATGACAGCGTTAACTGAACCAAAGCACTCAGAAACACTGCAGTCAGTGGATGGACACTCGCATTAATGTCCGAAGCAGTGTCTGACCTGGCTTTATTCTTTATTCGAGTTCAGTCGTAGGGTTTTGCAGAGCCTTGAGTTGTCCGATGTAGTGATTTAATGATGACGTCTATTTTCCTTCTATCCTTATAAACTAATCCCTCGACCAACAATATTTGTGATGCATTTGATTAACATAGTCTCCCCTCCAAGAAGAGTTGGCTGTGTCACTGAAACGGTTTTTATGTCTGAATTAAGTTGCCATCAAACACAGTGTCTGTTAAAATCCAGTCTGTGTGTCTACTGATGACTTCAAACCTTTAAATCGGGATACAAGTCTAATAAGGAATGGGTTCAATACGTTCACACGTCATCAATTCAAATTGGGTTTAAAGATGTGGAACATTTAAGTCTTTAGTTTGAAAAGATGACTGTAGTGCATTGTTGGACTTAAAAGGTGTCTTTAGAATGCTCAGAAGACTTGCAGTAGTTTACATTTTGTTGATGAATATCCACTGTGTGTGTCAGACTGCAGTGGTGAGCTGATAAACGCCTATGTTTTTTGGAACATCTTTCCAGAAATATAACGGTTCATTGTCAGGCAAGTTTCACTGGGGCATCAGTTGTGTCACTCAAACTAGTGATGCTAACGAGGAGGCGGGGCTTATCTCCGTGCATACATGCTAACGGATTTAATTATAATACACAAATTAAAATGATGATGAAATAACTACATATTCATACCCGTTGGTAAAACCACGAGTGATTGCTTCTGACAGTGTGTCCGCAAGATAACGGGACAAAACACTCGAGTGATCATGCTAAGCTAAGATTGTAGCTACTCTGTCCACACTCAAAATAACGTCATATAGACACAAATAAAGCAGAGACTTTATTTGCCGTGCCGCAGACAACGGGTGGTTTGTACACATGCATGATTTCACTCCAGTTTCTGAAGAACTGTGAGGAAATGTGAGCTCTGTGTTGTGTTGCTGACAGCCAACGGATGATGTCTGGTTCTCTAATTCAACAACGACAGTATGTCAGAGAAAAGCACTTCTAGTTGCCCAAACTGAACCAAATTTTAGACTTTTACAGATTAGAAAATCATATGCTTCACATTGGACTGAAAAACTATTCAATTGTTCACTTAAATCCTACCAGATTGAGGTGGGCTATGAACCCCGTTACATCAGGGCTTCTCTTCAGCTTGCAACTCTGAGGCTTCAATCAAACACACTTTTGCCTCAGCATGATTGATCACACACACACACACACACACACACACACACACACACACACACACACACACACACACACACACACACACACACACACACACACACACACACACACACACACACACACACACACACACACACACACACACACACACACACACACACACACACACACACACACACACACACACACACACACACACACACACACACACACACCACACACACTGTGACTACAATATGTCATGCTTACAACTGACTTTGAAATCTGTGCAAATGTGTGAGAGAAAGGAGAGGCGCACAGAGAGAGGGGAGAGGACTTCTAAACTCAGAGCAGATGTGAAGAGCGCTCTCTTATAATATCACGTTTGAGTGGTTGTTTGCTTTGAATAATGGCTTCACACATGGCCTCAAAAACCTTGAAACGACACACATAATGGGTTTTAATCATCCCTTCTTTAGACGAGGAGGCCTGGACGATGTGCGTGTTGAATTATGCAATAAAAGGACTTTATATTTTTATAAAGGGTAAGAAATGCAAAACGACTGTACCAGCTTCAGAGCGTTTTGCAGAGGTTCTTAGGTAGAGAAAAAGGGGATTGATAACACTATTTGGAAAGGTCTTACAGGCTGAATGGCTCAGGATTTCTACACCGGTTTACTTATAAGTGCACTTTTATATACCTTTATTTCCCCATGAAGTGTGTCTGTGTTCAATACACCTTAAACCAATGCCTTTTATTCACCTTTAAGGAGTTTGAAGCAGGTTCCTAACCTCTGTTCCCGTCTCTCAGTTCCCTCCTAAGTGATTTGTGTCACGGCTGCTGCTTTCTGAAGCCGACAAGCCACATAGACGACAACCTGCTCTACTTTAAAGCAATATATTTCTACCATTAACACTGATTACTAAGGTGTCATCCCCACAGGGTTCAACATGCATCTCCTCCCGTATCCAGAGAGTCTGCAGAGCATCACTCCTGCTGTTTGCCTTACAGTTGCACACTAAAAAGAGCATTCAGTGTCATTAATTAAACGGGAAGTATTACGGAAACTAAGCAAAGCATATACAGTAAAGGACGGAGAGCCAGAGTCTTATTCATACTTCTGCAAACACAGACATGAATATAGGACGTAATTCAGTTTGCTTTTATGCACTTTAAACACATGGACCATGCACAGCCAAATGCAGACACCAGTTCCAGTTCATTTCTGTCTGCTGTCATCTGTTAGATATCTGTCCACATCAAAGGGGATCTACAGGTGCTGCAGGTTTATCACATTTCTACTGTAAATCTTCAAACCTTCAATGCTGCTGCCTCTCGTAGACGCCGCATGCAATTTCACACGACAGAGATAAAGCGTTTTGTTATCTGCGCCTTTCCTTCCAATGACATTTAGAGACAAATATTGACCTAAAAGCACGGATTTTCTTTCCGTAGGGAATGGCTTTTAAATCTGTAGTTTATACACGCTGTATATGTGTGTGTGTGTGTGTGTGGGAGGGGGGGTGTAATGTGCATCCATGTGTGTACTTCCAAAGTGTGTTCAAACAAAGCTAACCCCGTTCCAAAGACGACAGAGAGGGTAATGGTACAATAATGACAGAACACGATGTTGTCAAAAGCATCTGAGAACACACACAGGCTGCAGCCATGGAGATACAGAGGAGCCACAGACTTTAGGAGCCATTAAAACCTGAGTGTGAGTGTGTGTGTGTGTGTGTGTGTGTGTGTGTGTGTGTGTGTGTGTGTTTGCATTATCGTAAGAGCTGCACAATTCTGGGCACTCCGATAGTGCCACCTAGTGCCTTCAACTCTCAGTCCTGCAGACCGGGTGAGACCCTGAACTGTTGAATAAACTGTTTTAAAGAGTCCTCTCCTGCTGATGTTCAGGTGTATATCAGTATGTAGTGTCTCTACTTTAAAGAGTCCTCTCCTGCTGATGTTCAGGTGTATATCAGTATGTTGAGTCTCTACTTTAAAGAGTCCTCTCCTGCTGATGTTCAGGTGTATATCAGTATGTAGTGTCTCTACTTTAAAGAGTCCTCTCCTGCTGATGTTCAGGTGTATATCAGTATGTTGTGTCTCTACTTTAAAGAGTCCTCTCCTGCTGATGTTCAGGTGTATATCAGTATGTAGTGTCTCTACTTTAAAGAGTCCTCTCCTGCTGATGTTCAGGTGTATATCAGTATGTAGAGTCTCTACTTTAAAGAGTCCTCTCCTGCTGATGTTCAGGTGTATATCAGTATGTAGCGTCTCTACTTTAAAGAGTCCTCTTTGCTGATGTTCAGGTGTATATCAGTATGTAGTGTCTCTACTTTAAAGAGTCCTCTCCTGCTGATGTTCAGGTGTATATCAGTATGTAGTGCACCTGAACATCAGCAGAGAGGACTATTTAAAGTAAAGCTTTACAGTAAAGGTGAACTGTTTTAAATCACGTTCTCTAACAGAAGTAGTTTCTGTGATGAAGGCAGGTCTGAGGTGACGGTGTGATCTGTGTCCTGACTCTCTGATTGCTGCTCCTCTCCAGACTCCATCATTGGAACAATGATACCCCTCTCGAGCTGGAGGACTATTGACATTGACAGCACTTGAACTTTATTCCACTGAGTTATAATACTAACAACTGATGATGGCAATCCGTACGCATAATGCTGGTGTGTTCGTGTGTGTGTGTGTGTGTGTGTGTGTGTGTGTGTGTGTGTGTGTGTGTGTGTGTGTGTGTGTGTGTGTGTGTGTGTGTGTGTGTGTGTGTGTGTGAGAGTTGCAAAGTGAAGGAGTGTGTGCCACAAAACATCTGTTTGCATTCCTCCTTCGGTTGCCCTTTAAGAGGAAAACCAGCAATTTGTTGCAAATGAGCTCCAAGTCCATGTGAACCCTGCGAGCATCTGGAAGCAGGAAAACAACTCGCAGACAGAAACACTTTCTCTCTCTCTGAGTCTCCCCTGCTCTCTCTCTCCCCTCTCTCTCATGGTTGACCTGGATAAGTGATAGTAATGATAACCCTGTCCTCGTCGTTTTCTAAGCTCAAAACGATGTGCACATTTTCCTGACAAGCAACCTTTTACGGTAAGTTCTTCCAAGGTCAAGATGAACTAAGAAACTTCTCTCTCAAAAGCACAAACATTGTTATTAGGGATCTGAGAGGAGGTGGAGGTTAAAGATAGGATGTAGTGATGCAACTGACCCCCCCCTGGCTTTAAAGGACTTCTTTTAGGAAACTAAAACACTTAGTCAGGGTTAGACATGGGTAAAGGGGCCCTGTTTCGCTCTATACTGTGACATGTGTCCATGCTTTAACATAGTGTGGGAGAGGAACACACACCTATAGGAAAGGGAGCACCACAAAGAGCAGAATAGGGCCCATTTAAGTCTCGTTTGAATGCAGAGCTTTCACTTTTGTTGGATTACGTTCAGGCCAAATCTATTTCTACTTCTATTAAAGTAAAGGCTCTTACAGTACTCATTCCTTTTTTGGGAACTAAGCGTTAATGTGTGTGTGTGTGTGTGTGTCTCAGGTGTAGTGACGGCAGGATACTTACAATAGCATGTTCCTCGGAGAGGGTTTCCAAGGTAACGGTTCTCTGAGTCACATCTGAATCGACACCACAGAAGAAGAAGAGAGAGAACAAAGGCATTAGCTTTAAACACGGGTTGAGACTCTACAAAGACATATTTCCAGTGTGTGTGTGTGTGTGTGTGTCAGGTGGTGCTGCAGGTATCGTCTTCCCCCAGCTCTTTGCGAGGTGATTTCCCCCGACAGCCCTGTCTAGTCGAAGCTGCTCTCTTTTTCCCCAGACACACACACACACACACACACACACACACACACACACACACACACACACACACACACACACACACACACACACACACACACACACACACACACACACACACACACACACACACACACACACACACACACACACACACACACACACACACACACACACACACACACACACACACACAGATGAGAGAGAACACCAAATCTCCTGAAGTAAGAGCAGCTCTCTGCAGGAACACAGGGTTACCGGCTTTAACCTGCAATGTGCTGAATAACGGCTCTGAGTCCGTGCAGAGGAAAACTCCCGGACGTGTTTCTATTGGATATACAAAATAAAAGCCTTACTGTGAGTCACTGACAACAATTACAGCTGCTTCTAAATGACATTATCGCAGCCAGAAATCAGACACACGCTTGCCATACATTGGACAAGAGAAAGAACCATGAAATATAATACATTTAAAATGATGCATACCAGTGCCTGCCAGTCGCGTGTCAAATAAGCATGTACTCTGTAACTAACTGTAACACACACACAGATGTTGACGGACAGTAATTGGCTGTGGTTGAAGGTTGTGACCTTTACGGGTTAAAGGAAGTCTCTAATGACCAGTAAAGCTCTACAGGAGTACAATTAGATTAAGAAGAAATGCACATATATTGATTATTCCAGTAGGAATGTAATGAATTCTTCATAATGCATCATGGGATGTGCAAGGGTTTTAAATAGGGCCAGGAACTTAAGGTTTTCTGAGGATAATGCACATTTTACCACTCTGCAGAAGCAATTAAAGGAACATATTAAGGGTTTTTTGGGTTATCATTAAGGAGTGATGTCCGCGCTTTTGAGGCCATTAAAGTGTCGAGAGGGATGACATGCACCTGAAGCACAGATAGGAAAATGAGTGCCTGTCATCGGAGAACAAAGTAAGGAATATTAAACCTCCGCTGCTGAGAAATGTTGGACCGAATGAAATGATGTCAGGGCTTTTAATATGTCCTTCTGTATCACACTGAGGGAGGGGTGGGATTGAGAGAGGCTGTGCAACTGGAAGACTTTAGAGAGGTTGTTTATTGGCATTGCAACAGCTTAACTGATTGTGTTTCATTGCCATTTAGGAAGAAAAGCTGTTGCTTATCAAACACACATGCAGATATTTGACAAGCTTTGCTAAATATGGACAGGAGATCACCCACTGCAATCACTCAAACAGAAACCAGAATGAGAGTGAAGAAGAAGAGGGCAGGTGAGGTTTGCAGCAGAGTGTGTGGATGTGTGTGTATCCCTGCAGGTCACGGAGCAAGAAAACTGAATATTTTATTCCATAAACCCCAGCCAAGGACGAGGCCTTAAAGCTCTCTGAGCTGCCGCCCTGCATCAGGAGATTAGAGGCAACAGTAAAACAAGAAAAGAGGCGAAAATAAAAAACCTTTGGGTTTCAAATTGGAGCGCAAATCAGTGCAAGAGACAGCTGGACTTCTGGAGCAACCGGTTCCAAGATACTGAGATTTCTGCTGAATGTGGTCATATTTTTAGTTCTGTTTTGGCAGATAGCCGTTGTGGTATAAGATGTATAGTTGCTGGGCTTTATCGGATTGTAAGAAAAAGGAAGGAGGGGCGAGAAGAAGCAGAGACATATAAAGAAATAGGAAGAGGAAGGAAGAAGGAACGACGAAGACCCCATATTCTGTGTGTTTGTGTGCATGTAAATGGTCAGCAGAGGTGGAAATCCCTGATGATAAAAGCATTCAGTTCATTGATTAGCTTTGTTCATTTCTCGCTGGCTGGTGCAGCAGAGAGAGAGCTCTGTCAGAACGCAGCGCTGAAGCAGAAAATAATAACAATATGTGTCTCTGAGTCTCTTCTTTCATCAACGATACAGAAACTACAGGCTCCAGTGACCTCATGTTAGAAAGAAAAACCATTTCTGCAAGACAAGTAGATCTGCCACGTCCATGGTGAGGGTCTGCTTCAGTTAGTCAACTAACAAAAGATGCTTCAAGTAAAAGAGATGTCACCTTTTGGGGTTAGGGGCCTCATATTGCTACCCCTGACACACGGTAGGGTAGATTTATATAAACCCTTTCCTGTCGTGTGTAATATAGGTTTTACTGCATGTAAATGGTCTGCAGAGGCTAAAATCCCTGTGTTCCCTCCAGGGGTGAATGACTCGTAGTATGTAAAGTGCTTTGAGGGGTCGAGAAGACCTGATAAAGAGCTATATGAGGACAGTCAAAACCTTTGGAGTCCTAAAGCCTTGATGCAACACAAACAGAAAAGCAGGGAAGGACATCGAAAAGAGGACCGAAAGAAGAGGAGGAGGAGTGAGAGGAGGCTATAAAACAGTTTAACAGCTTTGGAGAGGCTTCCAGCAGACTCCCACTGAGAGGCTAAGCCTATTTCCCCACAACAAGATTCATCGTGATAAATGTGATGTCATAAACTGCCTCTGGCCCCCTTTGGACCCAGATATGGTCTATAAAAAACTTCTATCAGATGTTTGAATCGCTAAACGTATTTTTTTGTGTAGTCATAGTTCCAAATATTACACAGAAAGAGCCTCCCCCCTGGGCTGATGAAAAGGAGGATAAGGATTCAGTGTTTGAGAAGGAATCAGCAGAGTGGAGGCGCTGATTCTTCAGATATAATGGACTTTAGTAGATTTCACAATCAGGGTTCACTGATATGGCTCTCTGTCACTTTGCACCCATTGCTTTTACTCAGCAGAACTAATTCAAACCAATTTAAAGAAAGGGTTTAAAGATATCTTTCACAATACAGACAATGTGCTGATGGTTTCTGTCGTGGTCATCATGTCTTATTACAATATCTGTATCGTGACATAAATGTTCTGGTTAAATAACGTAATGCCCATGAGCATCAGCGTCAGATAGACACGTTTGTTTGAAAATTGCAAAAAGTGAATTGCCAGTATTTACTGTAATATGTTCTTCTATAAGCACAGCAAAACATCAAATTAGGTGAAATAAATCTGGATCAAGATGTGCTGCTTTGTCAGCAGGATGACAGAAAGACTACTTCCAAAATATCGTGAAACTTATTGAGGGTAGCAAAATACCAAGGTATAACCATCACTTTCAGTTGTGTAAAACAGCCTTGGAGGAGGTTCGAGCACTCAGCCTTATTTAGCTTTGTTGTCACCGCTGCCAACATTCAGAAAACATTTCAGAAATTGGAAACCTCGTCTAATCTTTTAGGAACAAAGGGATCATTTGGGAGAAATAGTCAGAAATACCCAAAGTCAAAATTTGGAGAAACAAAATCTGAAGTTTGAAAAGAAAATCAAAAGCAAAGGAGACAAAACGTGTGATTTTATAAAAGAAGACGATTAGAGGCACATGAAGAAGGACTTAGAATAATGAGAAAATAGTGGGACATTTTTAAAAGTCGAAATTTAGAAAAAAACGTCAGACTTTTTAGGACAAAAGGTATCATTTTGAAAAAAGACTCACTGTAAGGAATGAATCAGAGGAAATCATGCAAGTTATCTGACTACATAAGAGTTGATAAAGCCTAGTTTCTCTTGCAATTAGAAGCTCCAGTGTCTTTCTTAAGATATCCAGATGCTTTGAGCTTAAGGAGACACAACATTTACCGTGCCCTGAGGGTGATACCGACAAAATATAGGTTTTCATATGTTAGTGTATGTGTTCACTGAAGACTAATGGAGGACGCGACGTTTGCTTCTCTGGGGAGAGTCCGCAGAGCTCAAACAGAAAGGTGACGCACATTTAAGCTGCTTTAAACCGGCCTAATGGGGACAAGACAAGGGACTACACGGGACTCCCTGCCTCATCACTTAAACACACTCTGACTAAGCCACACACACACACACACACAGACACACACTATCCAATTGACATGTATTTTGCTCAGCTAGCTGTTCCTTGAAACACTTGCAAAGATAAACAAATTTGAGATTAAAGGTCAAAGTGATATTG
This sequence comes from Eleginops maclovinus, assembly GCF_036324505.1. NCBI lineage: Eukaryota > Metazoa > Chordata > Actinopteri > Perciformes > Eleginopidae > Eleginops > Eleginops maclovinus. The sequence continues at coordinate 22,849,885 of NC_086370.1, forward strand.
GTCCTGTTGTGTGTGTGTGTGTGTGTGTGTGTGTGTGTGTGTGTGTGTGTGTGTGTGTGTGTGTGTGTGTGTGTGTGTGTGTGTGTGTGTGTGTGTGTGTGTGTGTAGGTGTAATGTAGTCCAGTAAAACTAACTAAAGTGCTTCAGGTTGTTACAGGAACACAATCTAATCAGGCTGCTTTTGGTGAAACGGAAAACAACAATCCGTATCAAAATGACAAACATTCACACGCCACAAAACAACAGTTGAGTCAAATACGCAAATTGGAAGTGAATTAGAGGAGTGCTGTTCATTTGGAAAGGAGGCCAATTAAAGCTGAATCAGTCAGACAATGCATCACAGTGGAAAACAAAGAGCAGTAAAGTGCCTCCCTGTCTCACTGTATCCAGGTTGAGTGAATAGATTATTCATGAACGTTGTAAATTAGAGCTGTAAGAGCACTTAAACAGCAGGAGAACATCTGGTGAGCAGCTGATGCCATAAAACATCCCATAGCTCAGGTACACGCCAGATTTCAACAATCTCCACCTTTGACCTTCACACTGTGAGCAGCTGTTCCTGTTCACACTCACACTGGCCCGATAACAAAGGGTGAACTCACTGACACTGTGTGTGTTATAGTGTTACTCTGCAGGTGGCACAGACTCAATGTGCCGTCCAGCCCTTCAGTGGTCCAGTGAAATACATCGAGACAGCATCGAGATATTCTGGAGGTCTCCTATTTTTTGCTAACAGACCGTTGCTAAGGAGAACAGACTGTTGCCAAGGATAACAGACTGTTGCCAAGGATAAAAGACCATTGCTAAGGAGAACAAGACTGTTGCCAAGGATAACAGACTGTTGCTAAGGATAACAGACTGTTGCTAAGGAGGATCAAGGCACAGTCATATCAATCCGCAGAAAGAAGTCCGGTCAATTTAACTGTTAGTTGTCCCCATCAGAAAACACGGAGGAGTACTTTCTGAAAATGTATTTTTATATTTGTGGAGAGCACGAAGCTTTGGATTCATGATGGCTGAACCCAGAAGAGAAAAGAAAAAAGAGAAGAAGACTTTAAGCTTTTCTCTTCTGAGGATTGAAATTGTGTCTCAAAAATCATTAAAATATTCTGATGTTATGAAGATTTTCTGGCTGAATAAAAATCTGTAATACCATAAACTCTTAGAAGAAGAGGAAGAAGAAGAAGAAGAAGAAGAAGAGGAAGGAGAAGAAGAAGAAGAGGAAGAAGAGGAAGAGAAGAGAAGAAGAAGAGGAAGAGAAGAAGAAGAGAAACCCTTAATATTTATATTTCTGAATCTAAAGCACATAAGGACACACACACACACACACACAGCTTCATCTAACATTATTTCTGAGCCTCCACAACGGTGACTTAGCACTGAACACACACTCAAATATTCATCCACACACACCTGGTGTAACCTGGGGGAGCTCACCGTCCGCCCCCAGGGGGGAAATAGCTCGTTCATAATCAAAACGACAAAACAAATGGCCCTCGACTTGGCACACCATTTTGGAGTGACTCAAGCAAAACAAACAGAGAGACATTAAGAGGGGGGGGGGGGTGTCACAGTGAATCAAAGGTGGAAGTGACTGCAGCAGAGGTGGCTTAGGGATGCACAACTGAACACACACACACACACACACACACACACCTCTGTCTGGAGTCTGCACCAGAGGAATGAATTGTTGGTGTTCGCTGAAAAGACACAGCCAATTCAACATTCACTCAGAGTGCATGCTGGGTATTATATGCAGAATTTAACAATACGACACGAGCATGATAATCAGATTTAATTAGCATTTAGTAGTAGATTTATTATTTCATGATGAATTCATTTAGAATTTATGTTACAATTTGTGTTCATTTTGTTTATTTTTGGGAAATATTTTGTATTATTTCAATAAATGTTAAAGAAAGTGCATTTTTACATATTATACATGACTGAGCTAAGCCTGTCTACTTTGATTTTTGTCATGTCTGTCGTCTGATTCGCTGATTTTCCAACAAAGGAAACAGCCACACTTTTATCCTGTTTTCTGGGAAGAAATGTAAAAAAGTCAGAAACCTGTGTTTACTGATGTCTCAGAGGGTTGTGATACACTGATTGGAGCTGACAGCAGACATGTGGAGGGTGTGTGTGAGAGTGAGGTCATGTGTGTGTCAGCAGCTGAGTTTAAATGTAGGATCACGGAGAGGTCAGGTCGAGGTAAGGCAATGAGGGGTGAGAGTCAAAGTGTAAGTCAAGGGTCGGAAATGAGCATAATCAATAGCAGGATTAGTTCCGTGTGTGAGAGTCTGTCTTATTCTGGTTTAATGGTAATGTTCATCGGCCACTTAAGATGTTTCTGTTGAACGAGGTCTCTTTTTCAGTTCTGTAAAGCACCAGCAGTGTTGAAATGAAAGTGGCTGAATAAATAAACTTGCGTCGCCTAAAGAAACTAAACATGTACTAAAGTGGACTCTATCTGAATCTAAATAAACACACCACACACACACACACACACACACACACACACCTTGGCCTCCCTAGATTTATGGATGCAGCAGTTTTTTTTTCAGTCTGTCTCGGTGGTGTGTTGTTGGTCTGCCAAGGCATTTAAGATATTGTAGTGCTGCAGCGGTTAAATCTGGCACAGTCAGGGAAAACACACACACACACACACACACACACATACACACACACACACACACACACACACACTCCATATACCTGAGAACCAAAACAAGTATTAGAAACTTTTCCCTAAAGGCCTATTTAAGCAAATTTCCCCCGAACTTCAAATAAACCAGTACATGTAAAGCTCTTTATATCTTTCCATAAGATTTGCTCAACAATAATCACAAATGTGGCTCTAAATTTAACACAGCTGGTTAATAGCATACAGAAGCATCTATCGGTGTGTGTTGCATGTTGTCAGTGAGTTCAGTGATCAGGGATTAGGGGAAGGCAACACATTTAATATGATGGTTTACTCACAGTTGACACTGGTCTCCCTTGATGCCCTTGGTGGTGCAGAAGCACTTCCCTGTGTTGACCTGGCAGACGTTGGCATGGCTGTTACACTTACACGCTGCAAGAGAACACAATGGAGAGAGACAGAGGTGTTAGGATGTTATCTCTGTGAAGGAGGAGGGAAGGAAACACTATGAGAGAGAACCAACTCAGTTCAAGAGGCCTTATTCTGCTTTTCGTGGTTTTCCCTCTCCTGTAGTGTGTTCTATACGTTTTAGTGCATGTAAATGGTCTGCAGAGGCTAAAATCCCAAAGTTTTAGAACATAGTGACATCATTAGGGACTCTTGGCTAGCGCTTGAACACATTGTGCGTGATAAGCTAAGGGGGCGGGACATCGCTGTGCGGTTGACCGTTCGGCCAGCTAACCAATTAGAGCAGACTGGGCTCTGGTTTCAGACAGAGGGTGAAAAGAGGAGCTGCAGCACAGGCAGTCTGAGAAACATAAAGAGCTTTCTGAACACTAAAGCATGGAGACATGTCCCAGCAGAGACACTACATACTGATATGAAACTTAAAGTGGAGCAGCAGGAATGGTAGCAGAGTTTAAGCCCTTTCTTTTGTATCAGGATGGCTGCCATGACACAGCAATCAAAGACACCTCGGAAAGTACTGCCACGTTTTACAATACGATACTGGTTGAAGGAATAAGCCATTCATCAACATAAGATCTCAAATGTAATCATGTTGGATGATAGATAAATCCCCCTCTATTTAAAACACTCCTGGAACATTTGAACTGCACGAGGAACATCCTGCACGATGTGTTTTCAGACTACGGTATTTTCCTTGGCGAGTCTAATTATTTTAATCGGTCTGTTATGCAGCGGCAGAGCCTGATGCCTATAATCTAAACACTGAATCACTTCAGCACGGGGTGACTCACGGCCGAGACAAACAGGAACGTTCTCCGCTCTTCCCTGCGTCCCTCTCCAGCTGAAATGACTTTGTGTTTTGTTCTTATTCTGTCCAATTGGCACGGAGACAGGCCCTGTAATAAAGCAGTGGGTCAAATTAAAGCCAAGGCGCTGACGAGTAATGAGAGGAAAACAACCTCTTCTATCCTCTCTGTGAGGAGCTGATCGCAGGACAAAAACAAGCAGCGGTGAGAGGTAGAAAAGTACATTTACTTTAGTACTGAGTGGAGGTACTTGTACTCAGGGATGGAAGGGTCAGTCTAATCCAAAAAGAGGAGAAAAACAAGGTTTGTTCCACAGACGTTCAATTGACTTTCTGTGGATTGATATAAATCCCTTTAGCAACGGTCTGTTCTTCTTGGCAACAACCTGAAATGTCTAAATTGGCCAATCAGAATCCAGTAAATCAATTAAGCTGTGTATTAAAACTGTATAACTTAAGAGGATAAATTAGAAATTGAACCAAGACGCTTGAACAGGCAGATATAACCCTTAAGGATGTCAGATTATTCCACATCGTGCGGTAAAACAGTTTGAGGGAGAACTGTTTTAACTGTTCCCCTCTTTAGATACATGAAGCCACTATAATCCAACATATCATCAACATCAACATCAACTATCTTAAGTCTGTTGCTACTGCAGGTTTTGGACTTATCCTTCACAATATTTCAACCCAACCTCATTCTTTATTTCTGATCCTGACATTTTGATATATTCCAGTTTTTTTGGGTCATTTCTTGTTTCTTAAGGGGTTAAGGAATGGGGTGGAAGGTGGGGGGTTTGGTTGTATTTCTTTGTTTATGGTAAAATTGTACATATACACAACGGTATACTCAAATATGATGTCCGTTGAAATTGTCATAACCTGTAGAAGGCTTCAGCCAAATATTGTACGTCATTACTGTCGAGCCAATAAAGCTATTTGAATTGAAATATGAACGATTGAAGTGTGTAAGGAGCAGGGGATTCATAAAGGAGCATGAATGAAAGAACAGAGCACAAAAGGTAGAAGACTTGCTGACACACAGGAATAAGAAACCTGATCTCTTAGCAGAAAAGGATGATTTGATATAAATCGTATTTCCCACGACTTGTGCGAGCCCCCTGAATAGAGAGCAATTTCTCACCCCAGTGCCTCTGCATGTACACACACAATACTGATGTCAGGGTGTGTTTAATGCGTGTGTGCAGGTGGGAACAGGGCAGGCTGTGTGTGTGTGATTTAATTCATCTGTGTGTCGGTTTGAGACGGACAGCAAATGGTACAGATGTGATAATAAGTCTGGGGGCAGATATAAAATACGGGGTGGGATTTTCTGTTTCCCTCTGTGTTGATATTCCAACCAATTCTCCACCTTCTTTTGCTCTGACAGCAAGCGATGAATAAAATCAGTGACTGAATAAGAGCCAGCTGTTTTAACCCTGACCATGAAATATACGATATATATTTTGTATTTTAAGAATCTCTCAATCAGAACTTTCACTATTGAAATGAAGAAAATGGTGTGAGTGGGAGCGGTGTTGACCAAAACATCTCAATAGTTCATGCAACTTTACACACTTAGGTAAACAAAGGAGGTGTAGTGAAAGCTGATAGAGTAACCCACATCATCTACCTCAGTGTTTTGACCTGTTAAGACAAGGATTTTAGCCTCTGCAGACCATTTACGAGCACCAAAACCTATAGAACACACTGCAGGAAAGGGAAAACCCCAAAATGCGTAATAAAGCCTCTTTAATGCACCTGTAAAAAAATGTGGAGGATTGTGAATAGGCGTTGTTGGCCCTTAAAGACGACGCCTTTCAGCAAAGATAGGACTTTATTTATCCCGAGGGAAATTGTTGTGCCAGCGTTACAAAGACACAACAAACACAGCAGCATGATAATACAACAGTGAGCAAAAAAAAAAGAGCAGATTAAACAACTCCAAGAAACAAAGACGGTCAAATAATGAATCTGAAAAACTGTACAGCGACGAGTTGTATTGAGTGAGTGGCAGATACGTAACTGCACGTTATAACGGTTAACATGACTTTCAGGTGGCAGAAAATGTCGTTTTTTAGACACTCAAACTATGAGGAACGGCTGCTTTTCTCTGTGAAGTTCATATCTTTGGGTTTCAGAAAAAACAACACAATTAATGTATTCATCTGCAGCTTTTTAGGAACAATGAGGAGACATTTGTGGTAATTTTCTGATGTTTTATGCAAAAGATAACCAATCAATCAGAAATCATCATTAGTTTAGTCCTAGTAATCTATTAAGTTAAGTTATATTTCATACTGCTCTTAAATCAAGCACTTTTTAATATACGCTTCTCCACTGAACCCCACATATACTCCAGATTATGATCAATCACATGCTCATCTCTGTGAATATTTTTCCATCATCTTCATCATCAATGTCACCTTCCACCTTCTGCTGACTGCGCTTTTTCCTTTTGTCCGGGTACACAGACGGGGCATTTTGATTCGATAAGAGAGGACGGGGCTTTAAACTGTGTTTAATGAAGGGATCGGCAGGGGGTTGGATCGAGGGCAAAGGGGGCAAACATGAAAGAAGTGAAGAAGGTCTGTAAAATATGTGGGAACACACTCTTATATATTCGCATATAAAGAGCAAAATGATTTCCATGCCCCGGACACTTCAAAGAGTTTCTTTACCTCAGCAGGATCTCATCGACCTTTAGATATAAGATATGAAGTCATGTGACCGTGCTGTAGTTCCTTTATAGCCCAACATTAGCCGCCTTTAGCTTAGCGGTGGAGACGTGAAGTCATGTGACCGTGCTGTAGTTCCTTTATAGCCCAACATTAGCCTCCTTTAGCTTAGCGGTGGAGACGTGAAGTCATGTGACCGTGCTGTAGTTCCTCTATAGCCCAACATTAGCTGCCTTTAGCTTAGCGGTGGTGACGTGAAGTCATGTGACCGTGCTGTAGTTCCTCTATAGTCCCAACATTAGCCGTCTTTAGCTTAGCGCTGGAGACGTGAAGTCATGTGACCGTGCTGTAGTTCCTTTATAGCCCAACATTAGCCTCCTTTAGCTTAGCGGTGGTGATGTGAAGTCATGTGACCGTGCTGTAGTTCCTCTATAGCCCAACATTAGCCTCCTTTAGCTTAGCGGTGGTGATGTGAAGTCATGTGACCGTGCTGTAGTTCCTTTATAGCCCAACATTAGCCACCTTTAGCTTAGCGGTGGTGACGTGAAGTCAGGTGACCGTGCTGTAGTTCCTTTATAGCCCAACATTATCCGCCTTTAGCTTAGTGGTGGAGACATGAAGTCATGTGACCGTGCTGTAGTTCCTTTATAGCCCAACATTAGCCGCCTTTAGCTTAGCGGTGGAGACGTGAAGTCATGTGACCGTGCTGTAGTTCCTTTATAGCCCAACATTAACCGCCTTTAGCTTAGCGGTGGTGACGAAAAGATAGCCTTTAAGGGGGATGGATACATAGCGAATGATTTAAAAGCAACTTAACTTTGTCCACCATGTGACCCTATTTTTAAGAATCTGCACCAACGTTTTTGAGGTAAAATTCACTTTCACCCTCAAAAGGTTGTTCTGTGTACTGGGCATTGCTGTTGTAGTTTGTATCGCAAGTTGTCAAAAAACGATGGCTTTTGATGCATTGTTTTACACTAATTCTTGTTGGAAATTATAGCAAAAGAGTCGGTTATATTAATTGTTTGCTGTTGAGCTGTAAGCCATGAATAAAAACCACACAGTCTGAAAGAAAGCAGCTTACTCTCAACCAGACATGAGTCACAGCAGAGCAAACAGGATTCTGAAGAAGCTTAAAATCTGATTTACTGAACCATTTGTTTGCTGTTGTTACATCTGTGTGTGTGTGTGTGTGTGTGTGTGTGTGTGTGTGTGTGTGTGTGTGTGTGTGTGTGTTTATTTGCCCGTACGTTGACCAGCAGACGCCAGAAATAGAGCTGCCAGAGGAAATGTGACTGGGAAACGCTACGAATGCTGGGTAATTCCACCACAGGTAAAAAAAAAACTCACAGGTAAAAGCACACACACACACACACACACACACACTTCAGACTGTAGAGTGGATTTGGCAGCTTCTGCACCGAGCGGACTGCAAGAGGCGACTCTGCAGGCAAGCATCCCTCGCCTGATCCATCACACACACACACAGCTGTCCTGCTCTTTGGGTGATGCTGCTGGGTTGCCAGTTGCTCACAGAGACAGCACTCGATATCTCTGTAGCGTCCTGCTCTGAACACAAATTTACAAAGACGCCCTGCTGAGGCACCCTGCTGAGAGACTGTACAGCAAAATTCAGATTTAGGGACAACAAGAGAGAGAGAGGGAGGAGGATGGGGAGGAGGAGAGGGGAGGAACAACATCCCAACAAAACAGCAGCATTTGTCAGCTTTTTGAATTATCTATTTTCAAGTTTTCTTGACAAGCAACATCTTGTGAAAGTAAAGGAGATTATTAGATTAACCCTCCCACGGTGCTTCCATTTGGTGCGTCTCTACTTTAAAGAGTCCTCTCCTACTGATGTTCAGGTGTATATCAGTATGTAGTGTCTCTACTTTAAAGAGTCCTCTCCTGCTGATGTTCAGGTGTATATCAGTATGTAGAGTCTCTACTTTAAAGAGTCCTCTCCTGCTGATGTTCAGGTGTATATCAGTATGTAGTGTCTCTACTTTAAAGAGTCCTCTCCTGCTGATGTTCAGGTGTATATCAGTATGTAGAGTCTCTACTTTAAAGAGTCCTCTCCTGCTGATGTTCAGGTGTATATCAGTATGTAGAGTCTCTACTTTAAAGAGTCCTCTCCTGCTGATGTTCAGGTGTATATCAGTATGTAGTGTCTCTACTTTAAAGAGTCCTCTCCTGCTGATGTTCAGGTGTATATCAGTATGTAGCGTCTCTACTTTAAAGAGTCCTCTCCTGCTGATGTTCAGGTGTATATCAGTATGTAGCGTCTCTACTTTAAAGAGTCCTCTCCTGCTGATGTTCAGGTGTATATCAGTATGTAGTGTCTCTACTTTAAAGAGTCCTCTCCTGCTGATGTTCAGGTGTATATCAGTATGTAGTGTCTCTACTTTAAAGAGTCCTCTCCTGCTGATGTTCAGGTGTATATCAGTATGTAGAGTCTCTACTTTAAAGAGTCCTCTCCTGCTGATGTTCAGGTGTATATCAGTATGTAGCGTCTCTACTTTAAAGAGTCCTCTCCTGCTGATGTTCAGGTGTATATCAGTATGTAGTGTCTCTACTTTAAAGAGTCCTCTCCTGCTGATGTTCAGGTGTATATCAGTATGTAGCGTCTCTACTTTAAAGAGTCCTCTCCTGCTGATGTTCAGGTGTATATCAGTATGTAGAGTCTCTACTTTAAAGAGTCCTCTCCTGCTGATGTTAGGTGTATATCAGTATGTAGTGTCTCTACTTTAAAGAGTGAAAAATGTCAATAAAAGCATCCTCAAAGTCCTTTTCTTTATATCGTTCTTTAAATTAATATGTGTTGGTTATAAACTGACAAACAACACCTTTAAAGACATCCCCTTGGAGTAAAAAGGACGAACATTTCTCTCAGTATTCTCTGGCATTTTAAAGACCCTTAATATTAATTACAAACAGATGAATCCATATTGGAGGCAATCATTAGTCACAGCCCTCGTTTCTTGACAGGAAAACATTTTAATTGTTTAAACAAACGACCAAAGCTGCAATTTCTAGTAAAGACTGTCTCGAGGTGAGGGGACATTAAAATTATTGACGGCTGTTCATCAAGGTCTGCAGTAAAGTCCATGTTTTATCGTCAACAACAAGCGCTGCGTGAATGTATGAAGGATCTGCCGGTTTCTCTTCAGATCGAAGTATTTTCAGGTATATTACGACACAAATGATCGACCAAATGTCTGTTTTTTATCAAACTGGGAAAGGTTATTGCACTAATTAAAGTCTTTACTACAATTTACCAATATGTGTACAGAGTAGGTTGACAAAAGGAGAAGAAGTGAGAAAAAGAAGAGGAGAGAAGGCAAGATGTGAGGACATGAAATGATATATTTGAAAAGGGTAGGAAAGGAAAGGAAACAAGAGGTTAGGACACGAGAAAAAAGCTAAATGAAGATAAGAAGAGGAGAGAAGAGGAAATAAAATTAGGGGTAGTAAAAGAAAGAGAAAGATGTGAAGATATGAAAGGAAAGGAAACAAGAGGAGAGGACACAAGAAAAAAGGTAGAAGGAATAAAATACAGTAAAAAAGATAAGAGGTAAGACAAAGGAAAAGCAAGTGGGAATCTAAGGAAGCAGGACAAAGGATACGACAGGAGAGGAAGCATAAGGGAGACCGAAAATGACAGGAAACACATCCAGTGATAACTTTCTAAATCCTTAAATCAGGTTTTAATCTTTCCTTTTCCAACAATTACAGACCAACGAACACTCAAACATCCTGAAACAAGCTCTGAGCTGAGCTGTTGACTCATGTTATGTCTCCGTGTGTCACATGATCAGCCTGATTAAGAGTCCTTATTGACGACAGCAGAGAGAGAGCATGTGAGGATCTGCAAGGGGAGAATCAGAGCGGCGTGGAGACAGAGAGCTGCTGATGTGAATCATGCAGAATTTATGGAAGCTATAAAAGTATTCAGTGAGAGGTGCTGGGTATAAGCAAGGAGTAACACAAGCCTGGCAGACAAAGCAGAGGGAAGCATGCAGTCTTTTGTACTTCCTAAAGGAGTGAAATTACCCGGAAGTATCCCTAGATGATAGGAAAGGAGCTCCAATGCTTACAACCTTCATCTTAGGAAACCATGGACCATTCGTTAGGTAAGAAAAACTTGTCTTTTGGGAAACTCAGTTCAACCAAAAGGCAAAATATGGAGCATTTCAGAAACAACTTTAGCAGACAAACATGGTGGAACAGATTTCTGATCATCCTTCCCGCCGTTCTGCTGTGGATGAGGTATTGATTTTATGGTTAGTGTAGGATTCAAACCATCAATTGTCAGATAACCAGCTCAACATGATTCAATGTTCTCTATTAAGCTGTTTTCTTCAGGCATTTTCAACCTATCATTGACTTTCCGATGGTGACAATGAGAACAAAATATCAGTTGGTCTTGATGTTACTGAGAGGAGAATAAGACTAGAAACATCTCTAATGAAATCTGAAAAACTTGACAAAAGCCAGAGGGATTTTTCCATTGATTAGTACAGGCAAATTCCTAAAGGCGGCTCATGTTGGGCTATAAGGAACTACAGCACGGTCACATGACTTCACGTCACCACCGCTAAGCTAAAGGAGGCTAATGTTGGGCTATAAAGGAACTACAGCACGGTCACATGACTTCACGTCACCACCGCTAAGCTAAAGGAGGCTAATGTTGGGCTATAAAGGAACTACAGCACGGTCACATGACTTCAGGTCACCACCGCTAAGCTAAAGGAGGCTAATGTTGGGCTATAAAGCAACTACAGCACGGTCACATGACTTCAGGTCACCACCGCTAAGCTAAAGGAGGCTAACGTTGGGTGTGATGATGTTTAGTCGTCTCATTCAGACACTTCACCAGTGGGGTTTTACTGATGTATTTTATATCTTGAGCTTGTGTTAACCTTGTTATCAGTTCTTCCCATCGGCCTCCAGAGAGCACATCCTCCTCTGTGGGAATAAAAGAGTCCAAACAGACGTCCGACATGTCGTCAGCTGCAGCTCTAAAGGTTAGCGCTTGATTTCATACGGGACAAGGTGAACGGCGCATTCAGAGAAAAGGGACGCTAATGCCCTGCACACACACACACACAAACACCGACTCACCAAGACACACACTTCATCCAGATTTGACAAGGTTAGTTAATCATCTGTCACATTACCGGACAGACTCTCCTCTCCTCTGTCCGTCCTCCATCTCCTCCTCCCTTCGTCTCTCCATCTCCACCTCCATTTCTTCGTCTCTCTTTCCAAGGGTAACTGCCTCTCCTCCCTGATATTGACCTTGTTTATATCACCACATGCTTTCGTCTGTTTGTCTTTCTCTGTCTGCATGTCTCAGTTGCAGAATCAGACAATGCAGATATGAAATGTGCTTTATAAATAAACTCACCCTACCCCCTGTTATATCTATCTCCCCCTTTCCCTCCCCACATGTCTCTCTATCACTCTAATCGACTCCATTGCCTCCCAGCCATTTAGCCCAAGGTAAATCTGGTGGTTCTTTTTATAAAGAGAGATGGAGATTTATGGATGGATGGTAATGGGGGAATTTAAGATAAAGACTTATTATGAATTATAAGACAGCGAAGTTTAGAGGAATAAAAGAGGTAGAGGCGATGGGAAGAGGATGAGTGATGCTAATAAAGAAAATTCAGGGAGACGAAGAGCATTAATATAGGACTGTCTACAAATCCAGTTTAACCAGGAGAGGACACAAGAGAGGACACAAGAGGAGAGGATACAAGAGGAGAGGACCCAAGAGAGGACACAAGAGAGGACACAAGAGAGGACACAAGAGAGGACACAAGAGGAGAGGATACAAGAGGAGAGGACCCCAGAGAGGACACAAGAGAGGACACAAGAGGAGAGGACACAAGAGGAGAGGATACAAGAGGAGAGGACCCAAGAGAGGACACAAGAGGAGAGGACACAAGAGGATAGGACACAACAGGATAGGACACAACAGGAGAGGACACAAGAGAGGACACAAGAGAGGACACAAGAGAGGACACAAGAGGAGAGGATACAAGAGGAGAGGACCCAAGAGAGGACACAAGAGGAGAGGATACAAGAGGAGAGGACACAAGAGAGGATACAAGAGGAGAGGACACAAGAGGAGAGGACACAAGAGGAGAGGACACAAGACAAAAAGCTAAAGGAAAAGGAGAAAAGGAAGTAAAAAGGGGAAAGGACACAAAATGACAGTTAAAAGGATGAGGTAAGAAAGGAAAGGAGAGGAAAAAGGGAACAAGGGTGCAGAGAAGCTGGACAAAACTAGTAGAAATGTAAAGATAAAGATGAGAGGATCGAAAGGAAATTAGACCATCATGGAAATGGGTAGAAAAGGGAACAAGACGAAAGAACACAAGGAAACAAATGTGGAGAGTAAGAGGAGAGGAGGCAAGATGTGAGGAAAGGAAATTATGGGGAAAACGGTAGGAAAGGAAACAATAGGTGAGGACATAAGAAGTAAACAAAAGAATGATAAAATAAGGAGAGAAAAGGAAATAAAAACGGGACGAAGCAAATAAACAGAGTAAAAACGATAGGAGGTAAGACAAGGTAAGGCAAGGAAAAAGAGAACAAGTGTAGAGTAGATTTACAAAAGGATAAGAAATGGAAAGCTATAGAAGAGGAGAAGTGAGGATACAAAAGGAAATGATAGGAGAGAGGTTATGAAAGGAAAGGAAACAAGAGAGAGCACAAAAAGAAAAAGGATGATAAGAAAGGAGGAAGCAGAACGAGAGTTAAACAATTTGAGAGGTTAGGAAAGGAAACAAGTGTGCATCAGGAGAATAAATGAAAGGATTAAGAAGAGGAGAGGAGGCAAGATGTGAGGAAAGGAAAGTAGACCGTGATGGAAAAGAAAGAAAACTAGAGTAGAGGACACAAGAAAACACAAAAGGATGAGGAGAAAGGGGAATAAAAGAAGGACCTGAATGAGAGTCAAAGAGCTAAGGTAAGGAAAAGGAAAATAGGGGACGGTAACAAAGAAGAGGGAGTCCAAGAAAGGTAAGGAAAAGGAAAAGGGAGGAATAGTAGATACTGAGGACGGAGCATACTGTATGGAACAGCAGGAGATGTTAAACACAACGAATAAAAAAACACAGAGACAAAGAGACGGGGAAAATAAATATAGCAGAGAAAGAGGGAGAGAGAGCGAGAGTATCAGAGGCCGTCCTGCTGGAGCATCGATCAGCCGCCAGGGACGCAGACAGCAGTCAACTCAGGAAATAAGAAAATGATTAAGAGCGATTTAATGTCACGCAGCCGCCGCCGCGGCCACCAAAACGCACATCTGTCACATCTGACTGATGCACCTCCCTCTCACTTCCCTCTGCTCACCCACATTCATACACCTCCCCCCCTCCCCTGAGCCTTCACATCACATCTTCTGTTGCTTTTTATTATCTAACTCACACAATCTGCTGGTTACAACTCAGCCAGGGGGGGGGGGGGGGGCTAACGCTGATCATTTCCACATGAGGCTGCTGACGGGCGAAAAATATGAACATACATCTCATTCCTGGAGTCGAATCTTTCAGATAATGAGAGATGGAAGCAGAGATCATGATCACGTACATACACCTGTAGTTCCCCTTTTGTTTGTGGGGAAGGGGAGCCACACTCACAGCTTTTAAACACTGCCCCCATCAGGCTGTTTGTGTGTTACACTGCCCTCCGTTCATGCACGCTTTTATTGCATCATGATTAAAAGACAGAAGCGGGAAATAAAGGCATCCCGGGGTGGATTTTGAAAGGCTATTCCAAGAAGTTTTAAACATGTATTGGGGTCTTTCTTTGCCGATGCAAAACATTAAACATAACTATTTATTCAGACCGGACCGATGAGGTTTGCAGGTTTTCGGTGTAAGTGTCTCCATGCTCTAATGTTCAGAAAGCTCTTTATTGTTCTCATACTGCCTGTGCTGTAGCACCTCTTCTCACCCTCTGTCTGAAACCAGAGCCCAGTCTGCTCTGATTGGTTAGCTGGCCGACTCCGTTGTGATTGGTCAACCGCTTAGAGATGTCCCGCCCCTTAACTTATCACTTGCAATACTGTCCAATAGGAGCGATGTCACTATGTCCCGGAGGTTAACAAAGGAGTCCAATGGAGGCGTTTCAGACGGGCTGCTTTAAGGAATTTAATTACAGACCCATTTTGAGGCTCGTTAAAATTAAAACTGTTAAACTTTTGCACTCACCGTTGCACTTCCCTCCGTTGGTGGGGTCTCCATAGTAACCGGGCATGCAGCTCTGGCAGTGCACGCCGGCCGTCAGGTTCCCACAGCGCTCACACACACTGCCGTTCACACACCTGCTGTGGCCGTTACACTGACATGCTGCGAGGGAAATCACACAACACACACAGGAGGCACTCAGCTGATTGTTCGGTTCAATAAGGGCAATAAATCACAGCTGCTTCAGGATTACTGAAGGTCCAGAGATTTGATGTTTCATCTTCCATGTTCACTCACCAGGACATTGAATGAAGGCCCAGTTGTACCCTCTGTCAGAGGAACACAGGCTCTGGTCCAGCACCATGTCCCGGTCTCTCAGCCTCTCCCGGTCTCGGGGCCCGGCCCTCGGGAGAGCCGGCTTCAGAGGGCCCCGGTATGACCCCTCCATACAAACCCCCTTCCCCGTGTTACTGGGGTCTCCACACCAGCCACACTCCGTCCTCTCCAAACAGTCTGCACACGTCCGAACACTGGAGCAGTTCTGGGCTGCAGAGGGGAAATAATACAAGTATAAGAAATACAAATCACTGAGGAGCCAAATCGAAAAGCTTGGAAGTCAATCACCACTGGTACCAATTTAAAAAATATATATATTAATAAAGAAATGAATAGAAATTAAATGAATGAAAGAAATGAAATTAAAATAATAATAAAAAAACTAATAAATAAATTTAAAAAACAACAACAAAAAATCAATAATACAAAATTAATCAATTAATTAATCAATTAATTAAAATTAAATGAATGAAAAGAATAAAATAACAATAAACAAATAAATAAAAAACAACATAAATAAATCAAAATAAAATAAGAGTAATAACTAAAAATAAATTAAATAGAGAAACCTCTCAATTATCCAGGAATATTTAAAATATTTCTATATTATTGAGATATAATAAAAGCAAGAAGACCTGAGAGTTTTGGAGGAAGCAAATCCAATAAATACCCAGGCCCAAAACCATTTGGAGCTTCAAAAACCATTAAAAGTAAGATCTTCAAATCTACAGAGGATTCTTTGATCTTATGAGACAAAAGTGTTTGCCACCCACTTCCTAAAGTGGTTTATCCGACCGAGAAAGGTTCAATATTCTCCAGAAGTGACATTTTTCTATTATAATGTGTCTTTGATTCAACATCCAGTCTTTATCTGCTTTTTTGAAATGTTTCCCTCCTATTGAAAGTAAATGGTCTTTACATTCTGACCACAGTCCGTCCTTCACGCTGTACTTCTGTTAATCCAAACCGCTTCAGGCTGAGCACAAACAACACACCCCCTCCTCTAATAAACTTAACGTCTTCTGTCGTCACCTTTTCTCTGACCCCCAACATTTATAAGAGAAATTGCCTTTTGTTTCCCGCCTCTCCGTCCCACATGTGAAAGGGAATGCATTTGTATTCATAAAGTGGATGTGACATTCAAAACCACTTCACTGGTGCAAATTAAAAAATGACACTTTTTCTTTTTAGGGTCTGGCATTCAATAGTTGTAAAAAGAAAACATAATCTCCATACTGAAGCCCTTTCTGTTGTTTGCCGAATAAGTGACAGGAATAAGAAATAGATCGCGGCCTTTCAAAGTTCCCGTTTTGCTTTTCAACTCTTCTTCATGTCAAAGTTAAGGGCGGGAACACACACTCTGTCGGGGAATAAATAAAGCAAGCTAACACTCTGTAGGTATTTCCGGTTGTACACAGAAGCATAAAGGGAACTTTTCCGAGGTGCTGCTTCCTTATAGCTAACGGTGAGCCCATTGAAATACAGCGTGAAGTAAAATTAGCATTTTTTGAAGTTGTTTGAACACAACACATTTCCATAAGCCACAGATGTTCCCGCTGAACATGCATCTCTTTCTGTGTCCCTGCTAGCTAGCGTTCGTCCTGGAAACACACACTCTGTATATTTGTAAGCTCCCCTGTTGCATTATTCAGCTGCAGCAATGCTGATTCATTTGTTCCCCCTGCCTCTTATAATTACAAACTTCTTCTCTCACTCTTTCACCCTTTATCTCCTCTCAGCCACATTTCTATTCTACTCTTTTGAAATCATTTTTTTCTACATTTATTCACAAAGCCAACGTCACCTCTTCCTGCAAGTCTATCCTCACAAATATTCACCTTAAGCTTTGCCAAAGCTCCCACATTGTCATATATATATAGAAGATGCTGGCTATTTCAAAGCAGACAGTCTGCTTTGAAATTGCCAACAATGTTAAAATAATGTTAAACAATAATTCTAATTTAAATTATGAGAGCCACAGATTTGTCGATAGCAATCTAGCCAGCATGTTATGCGTATGTTAGCAAGCTCTCTACAGAGCTAGATAGCAAACGTTTGCTAGCTTGTTAGGTAGCTAGATAGATAACTAACAATTGCAAAATAGATAGCTAACGGTCGCTAGTTAGCTAGATAGCTAAAGTTTGCTATTAGATAACGTTCTCTAGCATGTTCAGTATCTAGATAGTTAGATAACGATGTAACATAGGTAGCAAACGTTAGCTAAGAAGCTAACGATCGCTAGTTAGGTTGCAAAATGCCAGGTTTTTTGAGTTTGGTCCCTGGCAGTGAGTCAGTCAATACTCCTTGGTACTCTTCAAAGCTCCTTATAGCAGAGCCATTTACACTAAAGATACAGAGTTATTCAAATAATATCCTCATACGGGAAATTTGGGCCATTTAATACGTCATCCTGCCACTAACAGAGGATGGATGTGGTTCTGTAAAACAAACCCTAGCTTGTGAATGATCCTAAATATAATTAATTATAGCGGCTAGTGCTAAACTGGAATATCTTACAGGTGTTTGAACCTAACAGGATCAGGGCCAGGTGAACGCCCTCTTCTCCCTCATGTAATATATTCTCTCTAACTCACTTAAGGCCTAAATAAAATCACAAAGAACGGTGGCCTTCAACTTTTATTCATCTGCTCCTTCAGTCTCTCCCCTACTGTGTTCTCCCCTCAGGTTTCTACTCTCACCTCCCTTTTATTTCCCCCCTCCTTTCACTTCTGTACTGGATCTCCACTGTAGTTCAAAGAGAGGCAGTTCAACAGAGTATCCCTAATCCTCCACCCAGTGGGGGGTATCCTCTGCTAGAAAGGCACATATTTACTCACCCAAGAGTGGGTTTTAATACCCAATAAATATACCAGGCCTGTTTCATTTTTAAATATGGTTCAAATTGCAGGAAATTGGCTACTATTTGTAAAGGCGCTGTTTTTCATGTGCTGAATCTTAATATGTTGATATAATACATGCATACATTTTGTGGCGGTCATGTTGTGTCCTTCCAGGTTACGATGTTAGACTTGTTTTTTTCTCAGTATGATCAAACGAAGCACTTCTCCCCCTTCTCATTAACAGAAATCCCTGCTACACCTGAGTCCTTAAACCCAGAATGACACCACTTTCTAACAAGCTCTCAAAGACACGATAAGAAAGAGAATAAGATAGATAAGATTAAAAGTCGTATTAAAATCGAGCAATAAAACCAGATTCCTCACGAGCATCAATCTCAATTCAAAGCTGCTCTAAAAAGGTGAGTTTTGGTGTCTGCTTTGAAGGTTTGGTGCTTGGTTCCTCAAGTTAATTACTACACATCGAGGTTGGTTTGCAGAACGTTGATGCTGTTAATTTGTGCAACATGTCAAAGCAAAAATGGTTCTTCTACAAATATGACCAAAAAAAAGGGCCCCAAAGACAGGACATGAAGTGCTTGGGCAAAAACATCTCCAGGATGCCAGGAAAATGTTTACGTCCTCGCTTACATAATTGTGGTTTTTGTGTGGATAATGTAATTTACCTGTTATGTTCTCCACGCATGAGCCTATTTTTAATAGCATTTCCATATCTGGCTTCATCTGTGTTCCACATGGAAAGAATTAAGAGCAGTTATTGCCTCGTGTAGTGGACTCGGGCTAAATAAGGATGAGAGAGAAGCATGGCTTCATGTTTTTGCCTGCAGGGTTTACACGGCTTTAGTTTTAGTTAACAGCACCGACGATGGAGCGGTACCTTGTGCCATTACGTGACGTTAGCTCCGGGCTATTTCCAGAGTGAATGTCTTTTTGGACGGTGCCTGTGTTTCCCATGAGGAAGGAAAACATATTTTGTGATTAAAAAACCAAACATGTGATCTAATAAAAGGTCCAGAGACAAACTGTTGACTGGCGGCTGTTCTGTTGATAAAAATAGGATCTGCACTGCTTAAGTGTTCCTCTAATTTCTTGCAGAAGGGAAGATTATTATTCTCTTCTGTGATTGCATACACAAAGTAAACACTCCTCTACCGACAACTGGGTGAGCGAAGACGCAAAACTGTAATTCAATTTTCATTTATTGCACTTTACTGCAATTAAATTATGAGTTGTGGCTGGTGATTTAACAGATGTACAAAGGAGAAGTCTGTGTCATTAGTAAAGCACTTAGAGACTAATTAACTTAAGATGGGAAATAAAAATTCAACAAGTTAGTTAAAGCTGCTTTAAAGAGGCCCTCTTATGCTTTTTGGGGTTTTCGCTTTCATTCAGTGGGTTTTATACGTTTAAGTGCATGTAAATGGTCTGCAAAGGCTAAAATCCCTGTATGTGGAACATTGTGACATCACTACATTACAATTGTACCTGATAGGCTAAGGGGGCGGGACATCTCTAAGAGGTTGACTAATCAAAACAGAGCTGGCCAGCCTACCAATCAGAGAAGACTGGGCTCTGGTTTCAGACAGAGGGTGAAAAGAGCTTCCTGAACATTAAAGCATGGATATGAACATTAACATAATATATCCTCTTTGCTATATGGAATTATACACAACTAATCAACTGAATCTTCATAATACATTTGGTTTAAAGTGCGGGAACTGTAGGGTTTCTGAAAGGAGAATGAACAGGAATGTACTAACTGGGTCAGATCCAGAAAGATATGCATCTCAGCAACAAAACATCAGTCGCTAAAAAGCATTCAGAAGTTGCCGCCGCCACTTGGAGACTAAACGCCTTTACAGCTCTGTCAACAAGAAGCATTCAAAGACTCTATAGCAAACATCAACCGCGTGCTTTATGTGAAGCGAACAGAATATTTCTACTTCCAAAAAACCTCCTGTCAATGCGGGTGAATGAGTCGTCTTCATTGACAGGAATAACCTGAAGACAACAGAAGCCACATGTTGTGAGGTTGCAGCTGAGAAGGATCGCTGGTTCCTGCTGGGGGGAAAATGCTCATCTTATCAAAAATTCCCTCTGCACAATCATCTCGGTGCCGCCTTCAGTTCATCACACCGGGCTTGATGTTGGCTGTCCCTGGATCGCTCGTATCGTCCGGCTTCATCTCGTGTAATCCATTTTCTGCTACACCGCTTGACAGTTAGCATCGCTGGAGCCGCTAGCATACAGATCTGTGAGCCCTTCTACATGATACATCAAGTATAGGAGCCATAGGCTGCCTTCTGCTTCAAGTTGTCTTGTAGAGATGTGAAGTGACCAAACAGCCATTGTGTTGGCACACCACACACACACACACCCTTGTGAGTATGAAATAAGCTTCTTTCTCTGTGCAGCAAAAGCAATATAAGCTACAACAACTTAACATCTGACCCTCTATGTGAGTGTGTGAGACTTATTTGGATCCCATGTTACTCTGATCTCTTTACAGTCATTTAAGTTGAGTACCCTGTAGTACGCCTCACATCAACACACTTACTTTGTTTTGTATGTAACAGGAGCATGGGTTTTTATTTGTGTTCGGATTCGTATCTCTAATATACATTATATTATATCTAACTGTTCAAATACCGCCAGCAGTGACTTTAAAACCACTTTTTTGCACAGCTTAGTTAAACACTCGATTCTGATTGGTCAACTTGGACATTCCAGAGGTCTGTTATTTCTTGCTAGCAGACCGTGCGAGGATAACAGACCGTTGCCAAGGAGAACAGACCGTTGCCAAGGAGAACAGACGTTGCCAAGGAGAACAGACCGTTGCCAAGGAGAACAGACCGTTGCCAAGGAGAACAGACCGTTGCCAAGGAGAACAGACCGTTGCCAAGGAGAACAGACCGTTGCCAAGGAGATCGCTCTGATTAAGGGACTGCAGTATATGTATATATTTCCAAATGATTCAAAGAGGCTGGGATGTACCCAGGGGCATCTCAGTAAATGGTTAATGGACTGTGTTTAAATTGCGCTTTATCCAGTCTTTACAACTCCTCAAAGCGCTTTTACTCACCCATTCACACCCCGTTGCCACCTGCTCAAGGAAGCTAACGTTCATTCACACACCAAACCATCGGGAGCAACAAGGGGTTAAATGTGTTGCCCAAGAATGCATCATATTTGCACAGAGAGTTGAGCGTAAGACATCTTTAAAGAAAAGTTTAATTCATATAATGAGAGCAGAGCGTAGGGAGACTGACAATAACACAGGAAAGCTCAGAATTATCGCCTGAAAGAAATCAATGTTATGAGAGAAAACTGAGTACGGCCAAATTAGTGTGGGACTGAAAGATCAGCTTGCTTTCGAAAAACTTCTGAAATCGACTGCTGGGGCGACACAGGAGCTAATTATTTCAAGAGAGAGCCTCCGGACAACATGAAAAATGGGAACGATGCAGAAAGCCTTCAGCCAGATTTATCTGATAAAGAAATGACCCAGTTCAAATTGGATCCCCAGACAAGCAAGAGGTTTTTTTTGGTTGTGAAAGCCAAGGTCATGCATCCTTCAGTTGTAGCCTGCAGACCACCATTATTAATCCATAAACAAGAGGAGTGCAGCAGAGAGTTGTAGGGAGAACAATACCTGAGAATTGTTAAACACGTCAAGTTTTATGCCATACTTTGAGCAACAAAAAGGTAAAACAGCAGAACAAAAGCCTCCTACGCACCTTCTGCCACCAAACTGAAATGTGAATAAGAAAGGAGGAAAGGGTGACATTATGTAAGCGCTGTAACTAAAGGGAAAACTATTTTGGCTTGCTAACAGTGGACTGGAGAGTTGTCTGTGCTCAGACTACTGGCAGGGAATAATAATCACCAGTCACAACAACAACAACAAATCTTAAACTTCTTCAAGATGTTTTCCTCCTCAGAAACAAGAACACTTGCAGCAAATTGATTATTTGTCCAAGAACACAGAGACATAACAAGTTGTCTCAGAGGAATACTTCTTTCTACCAGAAACTTGTTAAAAAAGATCAATAAACATGATTAAAAACAACCCAAATTCCTTAGGTTAGTACATTCAGTTAGTTATGATCCTTAATACACGGATTAGTTGAATACTTGATTCTAATCAATTTGGACCTTCCAGAGGTCTGCTAGGTTTTGCAAGTAGACGGCAGAAGAAGAGAGAGAGGAAGTAAACACCAAAGGGAACAGCAGAAGAAGTCTCACCTGCACAGTCCTGGGTCTGCCACTCCAGACACTGTCCGTATGGGAAGGAGATGACGTATGCGGAGGAGTCGACGCAGCGCTGCGTACTGCTGCACCACATGCACTCCATGGCCTGGCTGGTGCAGTTGCTGCAGCTGGTGCGTAGCGTGCAGGGTGTCCTGCAGGGCCGGGTGCTCTGACTCTGAGGACTCCCTGAGCGGCGGGGCAAACGGAGAAAGCGACAAACGTTAGAATAACCTCTCAGTTTCACCCTCTGCCCCAAACCTTTATCCAACCACACCCTCCCCTCTCCTTCTTTGTCTCACCGGCAGGTTTCTCACAGATCAGGCCGTCGGTGGGCGCCGTGCAGGGATTGGCTCTGAGACCGGGCATCGCCTCCCGCTCCAGGTAAGCACAGAAGCCCGAGTCGCTGGGCTCTCCAGGTAACCACCGCAGGCTGGTGTTGGTGAAGGGGGAGGCGTCCTCCCAGCCCCAGTACGACACGTTGATCTTCCTCAAGCCCACCCAGGGAGATAAGGTCTGCAGGGGGGAGAGACAATTAGATCAAGCAGGAGATATTTCCAAGCTAACGAAGGATTGCTTGTGTTTGTTATGTTTTCCTGTATGTTAGTCACTTGATTGAGCCAAACACTACAGGAAACATCTGGAATGCAAAGTGTGAATGCTTGAAATCAAGTGTGAGAGGCTTAAAGGCACAGAACCACAACGTAAAAATAACTGCTTATGAGCTTGCCAAGACACATGAAAGCTAACGAGATAAAACATTGGTATTGTGTTGTAAAAAATCAACAATGAACTTTTATTTCTTTGGTTTATTTGAACTCTAATATCCCAAGCATCTATTTTTGTTTCATTTTGTTGGTAAAAGAAACAAAAAAGGAAAAGTAATGAGCCCTGATTGTATACAGTGGGGCAAAAAAGTATTTAGTCAGCCACCAATTGTGCAAGTTCTCCCATTTAAAAAGATGAGAGAGGCCTGTAATTTTTATCACAGGTATACCTCAACTATGAGAGACAGAATGAGAAAAAAAATCCAAGAAATCACATTGTAGGATTTTTAATGAATTTATTGGTAAATTCCTCGGTAAAATAAGTATTTGGTCACCTACAAACAAGCAAGATTTCTGGCTCTCACAGACCTGTAACTTCTTCTTTAAGAAGCTCCTCTGTCCTCCACTCGTTACCTGTATTAATGGCACCTTTTTGAACTCGTTATCAGTATAAAAGACACCTGTCCACAACCTCAAACAGTCATACTCCAAACTCCACTATGGCCAAGACCAAAGAGCTGTCAAAGGAGACCAGAGACAAAATTGTAGACCTGCACCAGGCTGGGAAAACTGAATCTGCAATAGGTAAGCAGCTTGGTGTGAAGAAATCAACTGTGGGAGCAATTATTAGAAAATGGAAGACATACAAGACCACTGCTAATCTCCCTCGATCTGGGGCTCCACGCAAGATCTCACCCCGTGGGGTCAAAATGATCACAAGAACGGTGAGCAAAAATCCCAGAATCACACGGGGGGACCTAGTGAATGACCTGCAGAGAGCTGGGACCAAAGTAACAGAGGCTACCATCAGTAACACACTACGCCGCCAGGGACTTAAATCCTGCAGTTCCAGACGTGTCCCCCTGCTTAAGCCAGTACATGTCCAGGCCCGTCTGAAGTTTGCTAGAGGGCATTTGGATGATCCAGAAGAGGATTGGGAGAATGTCATATGGTCAGATGAAACCAAAATAGAACTTTTTGGTAAAAACTCAACTCGTCGTGTTTGGAGGAGAAAGAATGCAGAGTTGCATCCAAAGACCACCATACCTACTGTGAAGCATGGGGGTGGAAACATCATGCTTTGGGGCTGTTTTTCTGCAAAGGGACCAGGACGACTGATCCGTGTAAAGGAAAGAATGAATGGGGCCATGTATCGTGAGATTTTGAGTGAAAACCTCCTTCCATCAGCAAGGGCACTGAAGGTGAAGCGTGGCTGGGTCTTTCAGCATGACAATGATCCCAAACACACCGCCAGGGCAACGAAGGAGTGGCTTCGTAAGAAGCATTTCAAGGTCCTGGAGTGGCCTAGCCAGTCTCCAGATCTCAACCCCATAGAAAATCTTTGGAGGGAGTTGAAAGTCCGTGTTGCCCAGCGACAGCCCCAAAACATCACTGCTTTAGAGGAGATCTGCATGGAGGAATGGGCCAAAATACCAGCAACAGTGTGGAAACCTTGTGAAGACTTACAGAAAACGTTTGACCTCTGTCATTGCCAACAAAGGGTATATAACAAAGTATTGAGATGAACTTTTGTTATTGACCAAATACTTATTTTCCACAATCATTTGAAAATGAATTCTTTAAAAATCCTACAATGTGATTTCCTGGATTTTTTTTCTCATTTTGTCTCTCATAGTTGAGGTATACCTATGATAAGAATTACAGGCCTCTCTCATCTTTTTAAATGGGAGAACTTGCACAATTGGTGGCTGACTAAATACTTTTTTGCCCCACTGTACATGAAAACAGCCACGGTGTCCTGAAACTGGGGGAAAAACAGAAACAGAAAAAGGGCGTATTCAAAGTGGGACATGTCTCCATGCTTTAATGTTCAAACAGGTCTCTATTTCTCCTCATACTGCCTCTTTTCACGCATCCCTCACAGGGATTTTAGCCTTTGCAGACCATTTACATGCACCAAAACCTATAGAAGACACTACAGGGAAGAGAAACCCTAAAAGCCGTAACAGTATCCCTTCCTAAGAGGATAGGTCCCGCTTGGTAACTCAAAATAAATGATATTTGACATGAAAGCGGATCCTAAATCAAACCTTCTGTTATTGTTATAATAAGCAGGAACTCCTCAGACTCTCAGCGATAACTAATTCAGGAAACATCTCCAACAGGGACAGTAATTACAGTGAAGAGTAGCTCTGTGAACATGTGTATGTATCTGCTGAGAAAATAAGTGTGATTTGTTAAATAAATGCCCATGACGATTATGCAAAGATGTTTATTTGATAGATATCAAAAAGTGTTTTCCCACAGCTGAGTGATTTCATAAAAACATGCAGACGGCCTAAACTCTGAGCGGTGTTTATGCAGCCCTGCAGCAGCTCTATTGGAAATCCCTTTGCAATCTGGTTGGTAACTAGTTGATTTTGCAGGGAAACTTAATGTTAATTATATCCCCCAAACACAACAGATTCAGAAGCTTTGTCACAAAAAAGCATCAAGAGGTAAATTCAAAAGCAGCACTGTTCTATAAAAAACAGCTCCTCGGTGTTCAGATATTTACTCACATCTCTCATGACACGGCACATTTATCAAAAAGTCAGTCTGCGAGTCGTCAAAACATGTCAGCGTATCAAATGACATTCAGACCATACAGATTACAGGCTGACAGCTCAATCTGTTCGAGGGGCGACTGATCTGGTAAATGGCTCAATGAATAAAGAATCACACATGAGGCTTCACATCCTGTCACTCTGTTTTTCCCACATCTGGGTTTACTGAGATTAAAAATTGATGATGAAGCTGATGGTGGGATAGGAAGGATGAGTTTTGTGCTGCAAGAAGCTCCAAACACAACGGAGACCAGGGGACACTAAAGAGAGACGCACACAGCTGGAGACCAGGGGACACTAAAGAGAGACGCACACAGCTGGAGACCAGGGGACACTAAAGAGAGACGCTCACAGCTGGAGACCAGGGGACACTAAAGAGAGACGCACACAGCTGGAGACCAGGGGACACTAAAGAGAGATGCACACAGCTGGAGACCAGGGGACACTAAAGAGAGACGCTCACAGCTGGAGACCAGGGGACACTAAAGAGAGACGCACACAGCTGGAGACCAGGGGACACTAAAGAGAGACGCACACAGCTGGAGACCAGGGGACACTAAAGAGAGACGCACACAGCTGGAGACCAGGGGACACTATAGAGAGACGCACACAGCTGGAGAGCAGGGGACACTAAAGAGAGACGCACACAGCTGGAGACCAGGGGACACTAAAGAGAGACGCACACAGCTGGAGACCAGGGGACACTATAGAGAGACGCACACAGCTGGAGACCAGGGGACACTAAAGAGAGACGCACACAGCTGGAGACCAGGGGACACTAAAGAGAGACGCACACAGCTGGAGACCAGGGGACACTAAAGAGACGACACAGCTGGAGACCAGGGGACACTAAAGAGAGACGCACACAGCTGGAGACCAGGGGACACTAAAGAGAGATGCACACAGCTGGAGACCAGGGGACACTAAAGAGAGATGCACACAGCTGGAGACCAGGGGACACTAAAGAGAGACGCACACAGCTGGAGACCAGGGGACACTAAAGAGACGCACACAGCTGGTACCGGAGCGCTGGGTGAAGTTCAGGATCATAAAGCTGGTCTCTGTCTCTGCTGTTGGAAACTCTCCTGAAATGTTCTCATGGCTCTTCTGATGTTGCTGCACATCTGCTGTAAGCTAGCTCGATGACATAGCTAACCGAGTCATTTCAGATTGTATTTGAATGTTGCATCACACCACCCACCTTGTCTTGCAGCTGGTATTTCTGCAGCTCTTCCAGAACAAAATGGACTTGTTTGTCTGTGAGCAGAGAGGCGATGTTCCCTCCCAGGTTTTTGCAGTAGTGCTGAGCGTTATCATAGCTCTCGCTGCTGGAGTTGATCCTCAGGCAGGCCTCTCCGACATGATGCCAGCCCTCCCCGCACAGCTGGCCTGCACACAACATCACACACATACAGTTTATCTCTGGTAGCAATAATTCTTCATCATCAGATCCATTGCATATTTGGCGGTAAAGTTTTACAGCTAATTTCAGTATAGTGAGAAGTGGGTTTAAGGCTACATTAGAAGCTAACCATTAGCATTTTCCATTGCTTACTTTTTACTTGAAATGTTTAGCAATGATGTTTAACTTTGAACCTGTAATCTAGAATATGCTTACATGCTAATGTTGCGTTCATATTGTTTAGCATTGTATCACGCTAACGTTTAGCTTTGGTTTGCATGCTAACATTCTAATGTTTGGTTTATATTGTTTAGGATGTGATCATGCTAACGTTTAGCTTTGGCTTAGTTTGCATGATAGCATGATAATGTTAAGCTTTAGCTAGTAGTTGTAGGCTAATTTGGTTCAGAGTTGTATCAAATCTACAGTAATCTAACATGCTCAAACTTAACATTAGTAACAATTATAAAGTCATAGATAAAGAGAGAGGGAGATAACCAGAAATGCAAGAAAAACACAGCAGCTTAAAGACAAAAGTTAAGACTAATTTAAGAGTTCAGGCTAACTCTGGAAATAAGAGGTAAGAGATGACGGAGCAGACAGCGGGACTAACATTCCCACATTTAACATGTTTATCAGTTTTAGATGAAGTGAGGGGTAAATAACCAGTAATGCCAGGAAAATGCAGCAGCTTAAAGATAAAACGTTACAGAGAGGACAGGCCAACTCTGGCAAAAAGAGCAGACAGCAACATGGGTTGTTTACTTGGTTGAGGTAAACCAGGCTTCATTAATCAACGTGAAGGCAGACAGAAGTAGCAGCCAATCCAAAATGCAACCGTGGGAAGACAGTTTGTTTTCAACAACAGGCGGATGACTTCTGGCAGAAAGAAGCTGCTCTTTATACATCCCTGATTTAGACTAATGAGGACAGGTGTGCAGATAGCTTGACAGTCAGGTCAGGTGACAAAGGGGGAGGGCAACAAGTGGAGAAGACAGGAAGGGAATTCAAAGTCGATGTGATCACCTAAAAAAATGATCTGTGTTGCCAGAATCAACAGCTGATTGAAGAGCTTTAAAAAGAAATACTCGTGATTGATCTGGTTAATAAAAAACACATGTGACTGATTTTAGAGGTCGATATAACTGTTGATTTATGCTGTTGTTTTAGATAAGCACACCAACTTCTGGCTTTGTACTGAACCGACTCATCAGTCAGACACATCATTCCCAGGCCTTACAAATATGTCACAGATGGGATAAATAGAAGTGATTGAAGAGTTTAAACAAAGGCTGAGAAACCCATCCATAAAAAAGGCATACAGTCATTCTTTTGCGGGTCAGGTAGTTTAATTCTGGGGAGTTTACTTTACCTTTGAATTAGCCAGGATGAGAAGGAAAGAAAAGGCCTGCGCTGAGCACCGCTGTTTATTTTGGACTCCAGCACTGATTACATTCACAGGCCTATAATAGTTTCCATCATCAGAAGCCTTTCATGTTACAGAAAAGCACATAACTGCTTTCTTTAAACACCCCCCCTAAACAATAGCAATGGGCAGCGATCATCTCAAAATTTAGACCGAAAAACGGGTGAAAAAAGTCGGAGTAGCAGAATAAATAGATGGATAAGGTTACAGCCTTTTGTGAGAGAGCTGAGATAAACATGTCAGGCAATTTAGCATAATTAGTCATAACACAGTGTCTAAAGAAAAGGCCTCGGCTGCCACGGCGGTGGAGCTATAGTTTCCATTACCAACGCTCATCTCATCCCACACTGTTACTGTTAAAGAGGCTTTATTTTGTAGTCTTCTCACACTAATGGACTCAAGCACAAAGACGGACTAATTTCCTCATTGTGGCCAGTGATCCTTTTTAGAGGGTCACGTCCTCAATGGCCCCCTTTCACGCGGGGTGACAGTCATTAAACTTTGAAAAAAGACTAAATAAATATGCATGATAGAACCAGTCTAATGGTAAAGTTGAGCAGGTTTCAACTTCACGCAAATCCTGTCTGATCTGCAACACAGATTCGTTTTTTACTTGACTATAATAAACCAAAAAGCTTTCAAACAAAAGTCAGAAAAAATAATAAGAAATACCTCTGGCTTCCCAATTCTTTACAGGATTCTTAAAGATATTGTTGGTTATAATTGAAATCGATTAAACAATGTTTTAAAGACCTTCCTTAAACATGCCACTAGCCCAAAATACATCTAGAAAGTATAGACCAGTTAAAGGGTTACAAGGTGTAGTTGAATACTCGACTCTGATTGGTCAATTTGGACATTACAGATGTCTGCTATTTTTCGCTAACAGACCGTGAGAGAAATCAACGGAACAAAGAGGACAGGAAGTACACACTAAAGGGAACAGCAGAAGAAGACAGACAGGAAGTAAACACTAAAGGGAACAGCAGAAGAAGACAGACAGGAAGTAAACACTAAAGGGAACAGCAGAAGAAGACAGACAGGAAGTAAACACTAAAGGGAACAGCAGAAGAAGACAGACAGGAAGTAAACACTAAAGGGAACAGCAGAAGAAGACAGACAGGAAGTAAACACTAAAGGGAACAGCAGAAGAAGACAGACAGGAAGTACACACTAAAGGGAACAGCAGAAGAAGACAGACAGGAAGTAAACACTAAAGGGAACAGCAGAAGAAGACAGACAGGAAGTAAACACTAAAGGGAACAGCAGAAGAAGACAGACAGGAAGTAAACACTAAAGGAAACAGCAGAAGAAGACAGACAGGAAGTAAACACTAAAGGGAACAGCAGAAGAAGACAGACAGGAAGTAAACATTAAAGGGAACAGCAGAAGAAGACAGACAGGAAGTACACACTAAAGGGAACAGCAGAAGAAGACAGCACAATATAAACACTGTTCTTTCTGGGATTATGATCCGGTGTTTTAGAAGTGTTACCTCGTTTAGAACAGAGATGGCTAAGAATTCATAACAAAGCAAAGCAGGAGGTTTAAAGCTACAGGGCGCTGATGTGGACAGAAGAAAGGGAGCAAACACAATACCACCCTCTGCTTAGAGCTACGGCTAACTTGCAACTCAAAGCAGAAAAGGAGCAAGCTATCAAGCCCTTAGCACTACACAACAGAGCAGGATCATTTGTGAATTCAAGTAGCAGGGGTATTTCCTCCACCCTCAGACCTGCCAGAGTCAAACTGAGAGCAGCTGTAGCTAAAGGCTCCTCAGGAGAGTGGAGGACTTAAGTTTAGTTAGTGAGAAGGTCCAGAACATCCAGTAAACACTTCTAAATGGCCTACTTCCCTTTGCAGCTGCATCTTTCTGAAGGTATGCTAATCCTCTCCGTGTGCATGCCTGCATGGAGTGTTGATGTGAGGAAAACACTCATAATATACAGCGTGGGAACATGCAGACGCTCTGATGCTGCATGTAGGTCGTACTGTAAGTTCAACAGGAAACATGTGCTTTGAAAATGAGTAACTGTAGTTCAGTGCATTGAGGATGAAGGAAATATCTACTGAAGCTGTCAGGTGTGTGTGTGTGTGTGTGTGTGTGTGTGTGTGTTTCCTCACCAGGCAGTGCTTGACACTCCTGCTGCTGCAGCTCCCACTGACAGTTGGCGTTGAGGGAGCAGCTCCTGCAGTTTGCCAGTCTGAAACACTCCTGCTCCTCCCGGCGCTTACAGCTGGACGCGTCCTTCACCGACTTCTCACACACACACACACACACACACACACACACACACAGAGGAAAACACTATGAGGTTGGTTAAACTCCATCACTGCTGTCCTGTTTGAATGTAAATGCAATGAAGGAACACAATGTGAGCGATGGGAGAATGCAGTGTGACGGTTGAAATCACAAACAGAGCATCCAGAGTGAGAAGAGGAACTAGAGACGTTCTGTTGATGCTAGAATTTAAAATACTTGTATTGGTTTCTAAAGCTCCTAATGGTTTTGGGCCAAGCTGTTTATCAGGTTTGCTTCCTCTTCAACCCGGCAGTGTTCTGTTTTTAATTATAGTTCAATTATATTTTTCATTATTTCTGAAATTAAAACAAAGTTCTTTTTTATTTGTTCATTCTCTTATTTACTCTTGTTTTAATCTACTCTATAGTACGCTGTAGTAGTTATTTTAGTATTAAATTGATTAATTGATCAATTGATATGCTGTGCATGCACTCAAAGTTCAAATTTACCAGTTCAGAAAAAACTTATTTATATTATAGGTGAAAAATGTAGATTTGAATGAAAATGGAGGAAAAACGGTTAAAAAATATTCAGAATTTCTGTAAAACTTTCCACGTGAAGTGAATTGACCATTTGTCCGTAATGTGTCAATGCAAGTTTAGAAAACTGAGTCGTCTTTTACAAAAAGACAGGAAAAATGATGTCTTTTTGACTTTAAAATGTAATTAAAAGCATGGCAATAACATCAGTGCATCCCGGGAAAATACCCGACGCTTAACTCTTCCACGGAGTTTGGTCTCCTAACATCATGGTGTTCTTTATCAGAGGCTGTTTGTTATCAAAGAGGATGAATCTGCATTTATATTGACCCTAATCTCCATAACACCTGAGGCCCTGCCCTGACCTCTGACCTCATCCTGATGCAGCCTAACAGTGGGTGTCATATTTCAGGTAATACACACATGTCCCCGCCTCTTGGCTCCGTGTTTCCACAAGCTCAGCTGATGCTCAGACAACATGGTCGGAGGGCGAGACAGAGACAGAGCGCCGCCATGCTGCTGCGCCAGCTCCAGAGTCAGCTAGACACAGACACAGACACAGACACAGACACACACACACACACACACACACACACACACACACACACACACACACACACACACACACACACACACACACACACACACACACACACATAGGTACACACACACACAGATTCATATTCAAACCAGCCAAGCAGACAGTAAGCAACATGCAGACACACACAGAGAAAGACAGAGAAAGTAGAATGGGAGTAAAAATAGAGAAAGAGACAGAGGGAACAAGACGAGCAAAAGGACAGAACAGATATTAATAAGAATTAATTTGACACAAAATATTGTTTCTAAAGGAGGTTCTAGCTGGCTAACAGGTTCTTTAAATCCTAACTTTAGCTATAGCCTTCTAAGTTAGTTTTACAGCCTTATTGTCCCAGTCTACAGGCTCTCAGGTCTTGCGTGTTTTTAATATACACATCAACTCGCGTGAGCTTCAGATTGGATAAACACCCTTGATCGATAGCCTGGACGAGGCTCAGAGTCTATCATTCAAACTACATATAGAAAGGTTCTGCTTTTGAGGAATTACGGACCATTCAATGTTGGAATTGATAAATCACAAAGGAGTATTCAACAAATCTGTGTGAAAGACGTCCACCAGAGGAGGGTTTACTGACGGATTTGAAGATGTGGGATAAAAATCTAATCAGCTTGGGTTAACCACAGACTTCATTTCAGGCAAAACACATTCAGAAAACCATTGACTTCAAGACGAGGAAACCAGAAGTGGTGAACTGCTACGTAATCTCCTGAGACAAACCCTTAATCCTATTACAGGCTGTATTCAAAGGTGATCAAATCAATCACACACTCATATCTTAATTAGTTTTGATATTGGTCTAACGAGAAACTTATTTTCCAGCGGGTCTCTGATGCGGGACTCACCACGGTGCAGTTGCTGGCTGCAGAGAGGCACTTCCTGTCCTCACACCACTGGCAGCCTCTGGTGTTGGCGGTGCAGCTCGCACAGTCGGAGAACCGGAAACACTGCTCGTCTGTGCTCTCTGTGCGCGCACACACACACACACACACACACACACACACAAAACATAGCATATTTTCCGTTATACTTTAGTGGTTGTGTAGTGGTATGACAATTACATACTTGAATGCTTCTTCCTGGTCAGAGATGGAAGAAGTAAATGATGCAGGAACAAAGGCTGATCGGGTGCACGGAGCAGTCTGGATTTCCCCCGTCAGGGACAGATTATATGTCATTATTCAACACTGCTTATCAGGGAAACCTATAATGTGTCTTAATGCTCTTCAGTTTGCAGCAAACTCTCTTTGACAGGTAACATTTATCCCTCCTTCATCTCACTTTAAAGAGATTTCAATCTGATCAATAGGCAATGATCATAAGCGACTGATAAACGGATTTAAAACAGTCAGACAAAAAGTCAGCAATGTTCAAAACAACAGCTGACGACAGAAACCTCGGTGTAGTCCTGGACTCTGAATTTCAACAGTCACATTAAAACAGTTACTGAGTGCGCCTGCTATCACATGAAGAACAGATCTAGGATTAAAGGACTGATGTCACAGCAGGATCTAGAAAAACGTGTCCATGCTTTCATCTTCAGTAGACTGGACTACTGTAACGGTGTCTCTACAGGTCTCACTGAGAAATCCATCAGAAAGCTGCAGCTGATTCAGAACGCTGCTGCTGAGTCCTCACTAACACTGAGAGAGGGGATCACATCAGTCCAGTTCTGAGGTCTTTACTCAGAGAGGGGACTACATCAGTCCAGTTCTGAGGTCTTTACACTGAGAGAGGGGATCACATCAGTCCAGTTCTGAGGTCTTTACTCAGAGAGGGGACTACATCAGTCCAGTTCTGAGGTCTTTACACTGAGAGAGGGGGTCACATCAGTCCAGTTCTGAGGTCTTTACACTGAGAGAGGGGACCACATCAGTCCAGTTCTGAGGTCTTTACTCTGAGAGAGGGGACCACATCAGTCCAGTTCTGAGGTCTTTACTCTGAGAGAGGGGACCACATCAGTCCAGTTCTGAGGTCTTTACACTGAGAGAGGGGATCACATCAGTCCAGGTCTGAGGTCTTTACACTGAGAGAGGGGGTCACATCAGTCCAGTTCTGAGGTCTTTACACTGAGAGAGGGGACCACATCAGTCCAGTATGAGGTCTTTACTCTGAGAGAGGGGGTCACATCAGTCCAGTTCTGAGGTCTTTACACTGAGAGAGGGGACCACATCAGTCCAGTTCTGAGGTCTTTACTCTGAGAGAGGGGACCACATCAGTCCAGTTCTGAGGTCTTTACACTGAGAGAGGGGACCACATCAGTCCAGTTCTGAGGTCTTTACTCTGAGAGAGGGGATCACATCAGTCCAGGTCTGAAGTCTTTACACTGAGAGAGGGGATCACATCAGTCCAGGTCTGAGGTCTTTACACTGAGAGAGGGGACCACATCAGTCCAGCTCTGAGGTCTTTCCTCTGGCTTCCTGTCTGTCAGAGAACTGGTCTCAAAGTTCTGCTGCTGGTTTATAAAGCATTGAATGGTTTAGGCCCAGAATACACCTCTGATCTCCTGCTACATTATGAACCACCCAGAACTCTCAGGTCTTCTGGGACGGGTCAGATTTCTGTCCCCAGACTTAGAACTAACAAGGAGAAGCAGCGTTCAGTTATCATGCTCCAAATATCTGGAACAAGCTCCCAGAACCCTGCAGGTCCGCTGCTGCTCTTACTGCTTTTAATCAGGGCTGAAAACGTTTCTTTTTGCCGCTGCTTTTAATGAGCTGTTCGTATCAGATATTGCACTGTGACTTTTATTCATGTATTTTATACCTGTTGTGTTTATTTCATTATCTTTTATAACGTGTTTCTGCTCCACTACTTCTAAATGCTCTTAATGTCTTTCATTTTTGTAAAGCACTTTTTGCCTTGTTTTGAAAGGTGCTATATAAATGAACTTGCCTTAAAGATCTAACAGGTGTTGAGGAAAACCGGTTGCATTCCTCTAGATATCTGCTGCATGTCAGTGAGTTGGCTACATGTGGCGGCCATGTGTACGGGAGTTCCTGAAGCGTAAACAAGCGTGTAATCACCGTGTTTGGATGGGATTAAACAGGTAATCGCACGCAGCGGTGATGTGATTATGCAGCTTAATTCCTCTCTGGTCATGTGTGCATGCTGTCCTCTAGAGATTAAAGCAGAGGCCAGAATGGGAGAGGATACAGATGCATGTAAAGTCAAATGTTTGGTATATTGGATTAAACCTGAAACACAACCTGTGCAGTCCATTACAGTCAATCCATGTGTACCATTGTTCTATTTAATAACAACAGCACACGCATTAGCTTGATTGCTTTTTATTCAAACCTGCAGAGAAGAGCCGCCTGAAGCAGAAACCTGGAAACGCTGCTGCATCCAAAATTGTGTGTGTGTGTGTGTGTGTGTGTGTGTGTGTGTGTGTGTGTGTGTATGTGTGTGTGTGTGTGTGTGTGTGTGTGGGGGAAAGACTGGACGTAATTACTTCAAAATGAGGTAATTGTTGCAGCATTGACCTCCTATTAGCATAATTATGGTATGCAAACAGACTTCAGAAGCCATATCCTTCAGAATAATAATTATTCCCATGAAAACATTGCTCTACCGGGAACAGCATTTGATGGCAGAGAATGATCCGGACCGTGTGACGTACCGGGTTGCTCGGGGCAGAAAGGAGCGGGAAAATCATGCTCGGGTGATTTGGGCTCCCAGGGGACACATGTGCTTTTGACCCAGTCGCAGCGGAGACCCGGCCCAGCAGCGGCACACGAAGCCGGGGTGGAAAATGCCGGGCAGGACGGAGGGGTGAAGGCCAGCACGTCGTTCAGGAGGACGCCGGAAAAACCTCCGAAGATGTACATGGAGCTGGGGTGGAAACAGAGAGGATCATCAGAAGGGTTCTATACGTTTTAGTGCATGTAAATGGTCTGCAGAGGCTAAAATCCCTGTGTCTCCAGAGGGAGTTTCTCTTGTGTTTCTTCTAAAATAAAACCTGAAAATGAGCCCAATCAATCCTCTGTAAAGCTCTAACAACACTTATTGATGTATAAAACGTTTGCTTCTTCACGATGTACGATGATATGTTGCTGAATTCTAAAATAATGGTTTAACCTTTAGCACCTTTTACTCACATGAAAGTTACCTTTGAGCACCAAATGTCAGCTTTGAACTTCAAACAGCCGGCATGAAGCTGAATCAAAGTTCAGATTTATCTTTGAAAGGTTCCCCTGCTGTCTTCATCCGTCCTTTTCTCTGCGGGCATTTCCTCATATGTGGGATTCACATTGGGCCTGGTAATTAAATGTATATGTTGTTTTATGTTCTATATTTAAGGAGGACATACTTAGTGTCTCTCCTGGGACATGTCTCCATGCTTTAATGTTCAGAAAGCTCTTTATGTTTCTCATACTGCCTGTGCTGTAACACCTCTTTTCACCCTCTGTCTGAAACCAGAGCCCAGTCTGCTCTGATTGGTTAGCTGGCCAGCTCTGTTGTCATTGGTCAATTGCTTAGAGATGTCCCGCCCCTTAACCTATCACTTGCAATGTGTTGGAGTGGGTGTGTGGGAGAGAAACTAAAAAATACTGGGTGGATGTAAGACAGTGCCTTCCTTATTTGTAATACTGCATACTTTCAGACTGACGAGACAGCAATGCAAGAAACACATCTAGAATTAAATTGACCAATTTTTCTGTGTGAAAGAAGCGTGAAAAATATAGTTTTTAAAATAGCTAAGGTACATAAGAGTTTGCGGGGCGTTAGGAAAAGTGCATGTGCATCCTTTCCATGGGACAGACATCCACTTTAAGACGAGAGCTGAGGAGACAGAGTTTCTACACAGAGCTTCAGAGTCAGGCAGGAGAATAAACTCAATCTAAATATAACAACGAGTTAAAGAGATCAATCCGTAAACAATCGACACTACAAAACCGCAGAGAAGAAAGTCAACGGAGACGCTCAGTGCTGCCAAAACTTAGAGGACACTGCAGGCTTCAAGGAAATGCAAAAGGAGGGAAATGCAGCGTGCATAGACTGACTTTATTTGCATGTTTATGAGATTTGAGCATCAGTGTTCGCAGCTACACTGAGGAGGAGCAGTGTTTCCATCGTGGTGCAGGGATGAACTAGAGGTCTTACCCGTTGCTGACCACGGCCGAATGTCCGAAGCGGTTTGCGTCTCGGTGCAGCTTCGGTCTGGGGAGGACGGTCCACTCATCACAGGCTGAGGAGAAACACACACACACACACACACACACACATATACAAGTGTGTAAATACATACATATTATTACAGCTTTGTGGGAAATGTGTCTGAAAGTGCAAAAAGATTGAGGCCCTGCTTTTTGTGGTTTTCTCTTCCTGTAGTATGGGTTTGTGTGCATGTAAATGGTCTGCAAAGGCTAAAATCTCTGTGTTCCTTCCAGAGGAAGTTACTCCCTGCCTGAACCGCCTCCATTGGACTCCTTTACTTAGCATCCCTATGCAAATGCATTAGCCCTTTCACATTTCTTTTCAAACTTCAGATTTCTTTTTCCAAATTAGATTTTTCTACTTTTTCTTTAAAATCATCACTTTTTTCAAATTTCTGGATTATTTTTTAGATTTTCTGAATTTCTGACTATTTCTTCCAAATGGTTCCTGTTTCCTCCCCTCTCCTTCCTCTCCTTGTTTCCTCCCCTCTCCTTCCTCTCCTTGTTTCCTCCCATCTCCTTCCTCTCCCTGTTTCCTCCCATCTCCTTCCTCTCCTTGTTTCCTCCCATCTCCTTCCTCTCCCTGTTTCCTCCCATCTCCTTCCTCTCCCTGTTTCCTCCCCTCTCCTTGTTTCCTCCACGGAGATAATTCATTAGTTTCACCTGTAGAAATCCCTCCTCTCTCTTCCTCCCTTGTGCTTCTTGTCTTCATTTCCTCCCCCGTTCCTCCCTGGGAGCCGGGGAGGGGGGGTCTTTTCTCCGGCACTAATTTGTTTTTGTTTTGCCGTGCTAACCTTGGCGGTGTTATTAGCTTCTCCTGCTCCTCTGCTGCCTAGCATTTGATTCAGGTCGACACGGAAGGCACTTTTCATTTGGATTTAATTCTCCGTCTCACCCTGCAGCCCTCCCCCTTCCTCCCATCACACTTCTAATTAGATTTAGGAGGGGGGGGGGTAAAATGAGCTCTGATTAAAATCGTGGTCAATCCACACACTGCCTGCTGCACACACACCTAAAACAAGGCCTTTAAAAAAGCCTAAAGCATGCTGGGAGCTTGTTTTGAAGAGGAGAAAACCGCCTCAGACCTCCCCTCCTCTTCCTCCTCTTCCTCCTCCTCCATTAGTGCGGATCAGATCAAACTGTCAATCAGCCGCCGGTCGCTTCGATCTGTTCTCCAGATTTCTCTCTCTGTTCCACCATGCATTATTAACACAGATTTTCTCATATCCTGAGAGGAAATTAAAAATCTGTGTGTGTGTGTGTGTGTGTGTGTGTGTGTGTGTGTGTGTGTGTGTGTGTGTGTGTGTGTGTGTGTGTGTGTGTGTGTGTGTGTGTGTGATAGGCTAAGGAGCGGGACATCTGTAAGTGGTTGACAAATCACAACCAAGCCAGCCAGCCAACCAATCAGAGCAGACTGGGCTCTGGTTTCAGACAGAGGGTGAAAAGAGGTGCTGCAGCTTTCTGAACATTAAATTGTCTTTCAAACTCTTGTGAAAGTTGATCAGCCGCTGCCACTAATGTATGTGTGATTCCCAGAAGTATTGAAACGTATTCTAATTGTGTGATAAATTCCAGGTGTGAAACATATTCTAAATAAAGGTGGATTTTAATTGAATACACAACGAGTCAGAGGTGATAATATGATACAGGGTTTGCAGGTTAAACAAGCAGCGTTAAGATCCTGAAATAAATCAAGAGGAATCAAAAGTAAACCTGACAAGAAGCAGCTGTGTAGTTTTAGCTTCACCTTTCTTAAGTAATTTAGTCCCCTGAGTTGCGATTCTTCTTCAATTACCAAGAATTTGTCACTAAATGTGAGGCTACAGCACAGCGAGCTAACCTGCTAGCCTAGCTTAGCATAAGACTACAGAGGGGGACCCTCGGCATCTGTATTTGTTTTTCCAACTCCTTTGACAAGAACAAAGCATGTATTTTATGCAGCCTGAATGTGGTGGTGCTAATAAACGCTTCTGGATGCTTTAAAAAGAGGGGAGGGGGAGATTTAGTTGGCTAGATGTCACTAAATCCAACTCCGTGGTCCGTCAAGCTAAGCTACTGTAGCACAGCCTGAAAATCTGTACTGAGGGAATAAAAAGCCTAATTTCTGCTTGACTCTATCAGTATCACTCTGGATGAAATTATAATATGACTGACCTTAAACCCCTGGCTAGTGATGAACTCATTATTACTGGACGCCCCCCCCCCTTTCTGTCCTCTACCGCTTCTTAAAACAAGCGCTCTCAATTAGCACAGCGCTTAACGAGGTCGTTAGCAACCTGGCGTCCCTGAGTCCCCGCCTCTACATTTACATTAAGGGGACGCTCGTCTGGCTAAATGGCACATTTACACTAACACACACACACACACACACACACACATATATGGATATAATAAGAGCACGTAGGGTGCATTAAAGCATCCTAAAGTGTGAATGGTGAGACACACAGCGCTGATGCTTCAGTGTAACTACAGAGAAGGTGCTTCATGATGATATGGAGGGTTTTATGAAGTGATCTCTCAGATTATTGTCCCTATCTTCTTCATATCGCCATCGTTTATCGTCAAAACAATGAGTTCTTGTTTCTCGGGATCAAAATAAAGAGTGGAGTTTATTTGTGGGTCACCGTCCTCTGTCATTGCATCTCACAATCAGAAATAAACTGGGACATGTCTCCATGCTTTAATGTTCAGAAAGCTCTTTATGTTTCTCATTCTGCCTGTGCTGCAGCACCTCTTGTCACCCTCTGTCTGAAACCAGAGCCCAGTCTGCTCTGATTGTTTAGCTGGTCGGCTCTGTTTTGATTGATCAATCGAGATTCGAGATGTCCCGCCCACTTAGCCTATCACGTGCAATGTGTTAAAGCAAAGAGAAGCGAGAGTGTTAAAGTGAAAGACTTTAGCCTCTGCAGACCATTTACATGCACTACAACCTATATAACATACTACAGGAGAGGGAACAACCCCAAAAAGTGTGTTACAGCCCAGAAAAAGGGTAATCTTGCACATTTTCACTGTAGATTGTGCAAACGTCCCAGATATTGACATCAGGGGCCCTTGTCTCTATACCTCTCAGTCTTTACTCATAAAAGGAAGTCAATATGCATTATTGCACACATTGCAGAGTGCTTATAGAAACTGTCAAATCCACAGGTTACCCTCACTGTACTGTAGCATGCTCATCCTACCTCTCCTTATCTACTTTCTTTTCCCTTTGTTTATTGCTAAACACTCTCCTTCCTTCCTTCCTTCCTTCCTTCCTTCCTTCCTTCCTTCCTTCCTTCCTTCCTTCCTTCCTTCCTTCCTTCCTCCCTCCCTCCCTCCCTCCCTCCCTCCTAGAAGAGACGTTTCTGGACAATAAAGCGGTGCAGATCTGCAGATATGAGCAGTAATGAATGGTATTTATGAAGACGGGGGGGGGGGGGGGCGTATTAGAGCTGAGTTGAGGGACGTGTAAATAGACGATTAGCTTCTCCGAGGTCTCTGTTAACTCATGCTTTATTTTTTATTGCCTCTGATTTCACCTTTTATTCACCAGCATATCACCGGGCTTCTTCCCGGCATTCCCGCCGTCTCCCTAAATCCCTGCTTCATTTGCTCTTTATTTCCCTCCCGCTCTTCTTTCTTCTTATTGCTTCCTCTCATTCACGCCTTCATCGCCCCAATATCTTTCCCGTTAATAATACAATTTACAGCAAGGATTGACAAGGATAATACAATAAATAAAGGCAGGGCAGAGCGTGATGATCCCA
The DNA here is from genome assembly GCF_036324505.1 of Eleginops maclovinus. Taxonomy (NCBI): domain Eukaryota; kingdom Metazoa; phylum Chordata; class Actinopteri; order Perciformes; family Eleginopidae; genus Eleginops; species Eleginops maclovinus. The sequence continues at coordinate 22,890,572 of NC_086370.1, forward strand.
GACGAGTAAATCTCATGTGTGGATTTTTTTCAAGACGTAAGAAAGCTCCTGTCAGTCGAGATGTTTTATGTTGTTATATTTAGTAGATTGGTAGAGAGTATTCTAATTTGCTCTGTATGTTTTACAGTGTTCAAATACTCCTCTGAATATAGGTCTATTTTTACTGAGAATATCTGTGTGTTATTTATGTTCTAACCCTAACCCTCTATTTTATTAAACGTTTAAGTATTTTTGAAATTCTTGTAGAAGTACTCAGGTCTTGTACTTGAGTAAAAGTAGAAGTACTCAGATCTTGTACTTGAGTAAAGTAGAAGTACTCAGGTCTTGTTCTTGAGTAAAGTAGAAGTACTCAGATCTTGTACTTGAGTAAAGTAGAAGTACTCAGATCTTGTACTTGAGTAAAGTAGAAGTACTCAGATCTTGTACTTGAGTAAAGTAGAAGTACTCAGATCTTGTACTTGAGTAAAAGTAGAAGTACTCAGAAGTTGTACTTCCAAGATCAGCAGCAGCATTTAATGAAATATTTCTGTATGAAGTTCAGAGGAACAACAACAACATGTAAAAGAAAGGTGTGTGTGTGTGTGTGTGTGTGTGTGTGTGTGTTTGTGAGTGTGAGTGTGAGTGTGAGTGTGTGTGTGTGTGTGTGTGTGAGGATACACAGACTGCGGGATATAGGTAGTATGGATGATTTAGGATCCGATTAAAGGACCCAGTTGCACCATAGAGCAGATGGCATGTTTCCACCGCTCGACAGGGACGAGAGACCGGAGGAAGGAGGGAGTGGTGGGGGGGAGAGGGATTACAGCAACTCTTCACAGGAGAGGAACAACAGGGAGGAGAGAGGAGGTGTGTGTGTGCGCGTGTGTGTGTGTGTGTGTGTGTGTGTATGTCTTCTCACCGATATCGTACGCTAGGAAGTCGGCAGAGAAGCACTTTGCTCCATTGCTTAGCGAAGTGTCGTTGTGAGTGTTTCCTCCGAAAACCAGAACGGTGCCGCTCAGAAGAACCGCCGAGTGGAGGTACCGAGACACACCGCTCTCCCCAAGGATCACCCTGCACACACACACACACACACACACATAGAGAGAGAGACATATTAAGAACGTGATAATTTGTAAGGAATGTGTGTGTGTGTGTGTGTGTGTGTGTGTGTGTGTGTGTGTGTGTGTGTGTGTGTGTGTGTGTGTGTGTGTCTGTGGAGTCGTGTTATTGATGGCGTCTGTCTGTGACCCGGCCTGTGGTGACTGCCCTTCATACCAACTGTTGCCACACACACACACACACACACACACACACACAGAAACACTCATCACACACGTTGTAGGGGGTCTCGGGCTGCACTGTGTGACTGCGTTGCGGTCAAAGGTCAAATATTGATGACCAACTGTGGCTTCTTCAATTACTGCAAGACACACACTGAGCCCCTCGCTGATAATCACACACTGGGGGAAATAAATATGTCGCAGTGACACGATCACGGGTTAAAACACTGATCTATTCTTTGACCAAGTTATCCTAAAAAAACAAAACATATATACCAGTCCAAAACACTTTTTGGGGCCCGATCGGGATTCAAACTGAAGACCCTTCACTTCCCAAGCCAAGTCCCCACAGACTGAAATACCGCCGCCCCATTAGTCAAATATTAGATTACTTTGAGATGAAATGCAGCAAAACTAAATCCCTAAAGTTATTGTTACTCCTATGAGTGATTTTTTTAGGGCCTTGACATGCATACAAGCTGGCAAAAAGCTCCATATCTATATGTTTTGCCTACAGGTCTGACGTTTGATAGGTATATGATGCAAAAGTCTCTTGGAGAGATATCGTAAACCCAACAGAAAGTGGGACGTTTACATTTTGATTTGGTGAAGGTTTGGTGGATGTGCAGCTCTAATTGATATCTCTTGATGTAAAGAGAAGAGTGATCAGCAGGGAGTCTTTAACACGCAGACGTCATGTGAAGGACGGCATCCTGAGCTTCCTGCTGACAGAGAGGAGACGCTCCTATCGTCGGGGGGGACAGAATAACTGGAACACCCACAAACGTTTCCGTCTGGGAATCTGAAAAGTCCACGAACTCCAACGACACCTGACTCCGACAACAAATTCCATCTGGAAAGTGAGAGCTGCGAAGAGACAGCAGGTCATGTGTGTGTGTGTGTGTGTGTGTGTGTTCATGGAGGAATGATACAGCTGAGCATACTCTTTCACCCATCCATATGCCGGGGGTCACCTGGGGTCAGACCTCCTGTCAGATCACCTCCTCTCTCTGACTCGAGCGCGCTGACTACTTTCTCCTCTTTAAAGTTACAATGAGGTACTTGCTCTTTCTTTTCACGCCCCTAAATACTTCAAATACTTTGACTTCACTGCATTTGTCTTACAGCTTTTGGAATACTAAATAATTTTTGTATAAAAAACACAATATTCAAAAACAACTCTGATGTTTTGCTGAACAATTAGATGAATAATCAATTAACCAATTAAGAGAAAGCTAATTGGCATCTATACACATTTTGTTTTTTAGTGAATTTGTATATAGTTGATTGCATTAAAGCGAAATCCAACGACACATTTCAGGTAGTAGAGTAGAAATGTGGATTAAAACTGGAATAAAAAATGTGCTTTTGGCAGATGGGATGTTCCAAATGTAGAGGTGTTGAAATAACCAAACTGTTACCTACTGTAGATCTTTCTCTCACAACTTATTTCCCCATACTGTGTTTATGTTTGCACCACGTTGCACCAAAGGAAATTCCAAAATGTACGTGTAAACCTACTTATACTACTCTGAAAGACCTGACTAAAATCTACCCTAGCTATGATCCAGTGCATAATGGGATAATCTCCCCCTGACTGCAGCTGATAGGGATGTCAGAGCACTGTTGGCAGATATAACCCGGACACGCGATTATTCCCTCACCAGGTCCTGGTGTGCACGTGGTACCGGTACATGTGGTCCACCAGGCCGAACTTGTTGTTGCTCAGCGCCTTGTAGCCTCCGTGCACGAACACGCAGCCGCTGGCCGGGTCGTACACACTGCTGTGGCCGTAACCTCCCTGCACCACAGCGCCCTCTGCAGACACCACCTGCCACGAGTTAGACCCTGACACACACACAGGGAGAGAGAGAGAGAGAGAGAGAGAGAGAGAGAAGTCCCATTAGTGCAACACACTGATGCAGAAAGATCAGAGTTGATCAATTAAACAAAAAAACATCTTGATGCTTTGGCAGGAGAGGCTTCATTTTCATGCCAAAGCACTTTGAATTCTGGAGGTGAGTAAAGGAAGAGCCAACAATAAAGGTCCAGAGGAAATTAGGCTTTATTTTTTAATCAAAAGACTCCCTTTACTAAGGCAGCGTCACACATACTGATTCATTCAGGTGCATAGAAACAGGGATTATAAACACAGCGCTTTGAAGGAGGACGAAACAGTTCAATAATCACTGTAATGAAAGTGAGGAAGAAAGGATGACATGTAGAAAAAGAAATGGGCATTTTAAAAGATAAGATATATAATACTGGGTGTGAAAGATATGACTTTAAGGAGGAGGGCAAGAAAGGGAGCCCTATTCTGGGATGGTTTCTGTTCTTGGTTGATGTCCTTGATTAGTCCTGCAGCGGGGGCATTTGCAGTGTTACAGCATGAGCAGCTGAAAGGTAAATGAGTGAGCTGAAGGGTTAGATAAAGCCATGAAAAATATTTAAGAGAATGTAATGAAAAACGTGGGAAAAAACTAACAAAAAAAAGTGATTCTATTATTATTATTATTATTATTTTACAAATTAGATTTAAAATATAAATAAAATAAATTACTTTAAAAAAGGCAGCATTCAAGAACATAGCAATGAACAATTAAAAAATATACAAATATAATTTAAAAAAGTGAAAAAAAGAAACTAAGAATTGAAACATTTTTATATTATTTTAAATTAATAAAAAATAATCATGAAAATAGGAGAGAGACAGTCAGGTATAGACAGCAGGACACATTCAAGAATAAACATCAATAGAATTATATTAAAGTGTGAGCTATAAGAGAAGACAGGACAGCAGAAGGTCCACTCTCCTCTCTCCTCTCTCCTCTCTCCTCTCTCCTCTCTCCTCTCTCCTCTCTCCTTTATCCTTTATCCTTTATCCTTTATCCTCTATCCTCTCTCCTCTATCCTCTATCCTCTCTCCTCTATCCTCTATCCTCTATCCTCTTTCCTCTTTCCTCTTTCCTCTTTCCTCTCTCCTCTCTCCTCTCTCCTCTATCCTCTATCCTCTATCCTCTATCCTCTTTCCTCTTTCCTCTCCTCTCTCCTCTCTCCTCTCTCCTCTCTCCTCTTTCCTCTCTCCTCTCTCCTCTCTCCTCTCCTCTCTCCTCTTCTCCTCTCTCCTCTCTCCCTGATTGCTGTGAACCTTCCTCGGAGCGGTCATTAAACCCTTTCTCTCTCATCATTCACACTTCACTTCTCCTCATCTCCAGCATGCACTGACTCTCTGCTGCTAATGACGCTCAAAGCAGACCGACGCTGAGGCAGTGTCAGAGGAGGAGGAGGAGGAGGAGGAGGGTTTGACACTGGAAGAACCTATATGTTTATAAAATAGTGTGTGTGATCTTAACTGTGTGTGTTAAACTAAAACGAAGCATTTTGTGTCAGCTCAGATTTTATTCCTGCTTTTTTAAACTGTAGTATGTGCTCAAGTGTTTCAGTGTGAGGCTGCTGCCTGAATCTGCTTCATGAAAGGAAGGTCCTATAAAAAAGTCCTTTCTGATCCTAAATATTTTGGTTTCTTCTTTTCTTCTAAGTGTGTGTGTGTGTGTGTGTGTGTGTGTGTGTGTGTGTGTGTGTGTGTGTGTGTGTGTGTGTGTGTGTGTGTGTGTGTGTGTGTGTTTTCCCTCTGCAGATTGTCAAATATCTGTTGGTTTACTCTGTGTGACACCGCCCTCTACTGGCTAGATCAGGGAAACAAGCAGAAAAGCTATAAATAATGAAGATCATCAAAGACTTGATAAGAACACTGATAAAAGAGATCGTGACAAAAAATGGTGATAAAAATGAACGTTGTCTATTTTCTATTTTAGCTCTTTTTTCTGATTCATGGATTGTAAATTAGGTATTTAATGTTTTACTTTTGTTCTACTTTATCTCATTTTGTCATGTGTGCCCTGTAACCAAATATGTTTCTTTAAATAAAATAAGGAGCCAAGGAGCTGTTCAGCAGGCTGTGTACATATACACGTAAATATTTCTCAAAATAAAATTGGTTGAAGCAGCTTTTATCCACTACACACTGTGAAACACCTTCAGAAGAAATATCAGAAAACCTAGTATTTCATGTTTATTTATTTATACTTTTTATTATTATTATTATTATTATTATTATTTTATTATTATTATTATTATTATTATTATTTTATTATTATTATTTTATTATTATTATTATTATTTTATTATTATTATTATTATTTTATTATTATTATTATTTTATTGATAATTTTACATTTTTTTATGTTTACATTTGATTTACTTTTTTGAATGTTTTTAATGTTTACGTTTATTTTTATTTATTTTTGTTTTGTTTATCTTGAATATTTCGGCTTTTGTTTAACTTCACATGTCATCTATCTAATATTTGACCTGAATTAACAACTGCACTTTAATATCCCAGTCTACCCTCTGCTTTTGCCTCTTATCTCCAGTAGACAGCAGCTGTCAGCGACTTAAAAAGTGTGTTTGACCTCCGTTAAGAAAAATCAAACTACAGAAAGATAAATCACTGACAGCTGAGTGGCAGCCTCACTTACTGATGTTGTACTCCTGGACCTTGTTGATGTAGCTGTAGACGGGCGAGTATCCGAAGAACACGAGCATCACGGCTCTCCGTCGCTCAGCTCCACCAGGTGAGCGCTGTGGCCCTCCACGCCGTAGGGAGGGGGCGGGGCCGGTTTCCTCTGTGACCAGGTACGCCTCGGGATGTTGAAGACCCACAGCTCGTCCGTCACGTTGGCCGACTTCGCCTCCAGCTTCCCGCCAAACATGTAGAGGTCATCCTAAGCAACGACAGAGGGAATTTCACCGGCAACACCGGAGGGAAGGGGGTGAAAATGAGCATGACAGGAGGGTTCAGATGTGTTTGATTTACTGTGTGTGTGTGTGTGTGTGTGTGTGTGTACCTGGTGCAGAGTCAGAGAGTGACCGTATCTGTAGAGCGGACCGCTGCTGACAGGAACCGCATCCCAGGTACTGCTCTCCAAGTTATAGCTGAACACAGACGAGAGAAACACTGTGAGACATGGAGCTGTGACATCACTATTGTAGGTGAAAAGCTAAGGGGCGGGACATCTCAAAGCGGTTGACCAATCACAACAGAGCCTGATTGTTTAAAGTAGAGACTCTACATACTGATATACACCTGAACATCAGCAGGAGAGGACTCTTTAAAGTAGAGACACTACATACTGATATACACCTGAACATCAGCAGGAGAGGACTCTTTAAAGTAGAGACACTACATACTGATATACACCTGAACATCAGCAGGAGAGGACTCTTTAAAGTAGAGACACTACATACTGATATACACCTGAACATCAGCAGGAGAGGACTCTTTAAAGTAGAGACACTACATACTGATATACACCTGAACATCAGCAAGAGAGGACTCTTTAAAGTAGAGACACTACATACTGATATACACCTGAACATCAGCAGGAGAGGACTCTTTAAAGTAGAGACACTACATACTGATATACACCTGAACATCAGCAGGAGAGGACTCTTTAAAGTAGAGACACTACATACTGATATACACCTGAACATCAGCAGGAGAGGACTCTTTAAAGTAGAGACACTACATACTGATATACACCTGAACATCAGCAGGAGAGGACTCTTTAAAGTAGAGACTCTACATACTGATATACACCTGAACATCAGCAGGAGAGGACTCTTTAAAGTAGAGACGCTACATACTGATATACACCTGAACATCAGCAGGAGAGGACTCTTTAAAGTAGAGACTCTACATACTGATATACACCTGAACATCAGCAGGAGAGGACTCTTTAAAGTAGAGACTCTACATACTGATACACACCTGAACATCAGCAGGAGAGGACTCTTTAAAGTAGAGACACTACATACTGATATACACCTGAACATCAGCAGGAGAGGACTCTTTAAAATAGAGACACTACATACTGATATACACCTGAACATCAGCAGGAGAGGACTCTTTAAAGTAGAGACTCTACATACTGATACACACCTGAACATCAGCAGGAGAGGACTCTTTAAAGTAGAGACACTACATACTGATATACACCTGAACATCAGCAGGAGAGGACTCTTTAAAGTACTGATACTGCTGCTGCTTACTTGAGCACCATGTGGTAGGTGGAGTAGTTGAAGGAGTATCCTCCCACCACCCACATCAGACCCGAGTGAACCAGAGCCTGATGGGAGGCCCGGCCCAGAGACTGGGCTGAGGGTTTGACGCTGGGCAGAACCCAGAAGGCCTCAGTGGAGGGGACGGACAGAGAGCAGTCTGGACCTGAGACAATCAGAGACACAAAGAGACGCTTCAGTTGAATTAAAAAGGGTCTTCAAGGAGAGAAAGTGGCTCCTCTACTATTTAAATATTCTACTTGTGTGTACACCTCTAATCCAGAAGGGGGCAGTGGTTCTCCATATAATCTCACATCCCTGGACTGAGCACCATAATAATAAACAACATGCAAAATTACATTGGTGAGGTTTTCGAGGCAGACGACACTTACTCATTGGTTGTTGCATTGATTTTGAATATCACTAAAGTCCCAATACTAATATTAATGTGTGAGTTTGGCACTGAGACTTCAGAAAATGTGTAATTGCTTTCAACAAATAAGACAATCCCTGAGGGTATTGACATTGCATCTGCATTCATTGTATATGTATGGCGAATATTTTCTCATTTCTTTTGCTGGAAGAAATAAACTAGTGCATTATCAGTTATTATTACCCTTTGCTGCTGCAAGAGCACACTGTTTGCAAATGAAATAATGAAGCTGTGTTTATTATGAGCCAAAGGGCCACATTTCTATGGTTCTATGTAATAAAATAATATTGGATCGGTTCAAATGATGTTGCGCATAAACAGGAAAACGGCGACTGGGGTGATTTTATATCTCCTCTTTCGGTGTGGTTGCTTTTCCTTCCCTTTGCTAATTAATAATGGGAAATACATCAACAAGATTTAATAATAAACATGGCAGCTTTGGCTCTATGTGTAAGGAATGAAGAGTCATTTCCTGAAGGTGCAAAACAACAAATGGAATAAATGATGCATTTTTGTTGGTGATTTGCAGCAAAATAGTCAGTTTAAATCACATGCAGTGCAGTTTTACATCTTGACATTTACTGGGGCCTTGCAGCTTTCATTTCCCTGATGAAATCCTGCTTCCTGATTGGTTACCTTGCCAGCTGTCATTACAGACGCACAGCTTCTCTCCGGTCAGGTCGCAGTACCCTCGGCCCGGGCTGCCACAGTTCCCCCTGCAGTACGGGATGTTGCACGCCTCTCCTTTCCAGTACTCCTCACACTCGCAGTACACCCGACCCGAAGCTGAGTTCGCTGTGCTGCATCTGCCGTGACCCGAGCAGTTGTTGGGACAAGAGTTTATCCTAAAGGGACGGACGGGGGGGAGTCAGACAGGAAGTCAGGCACTTCTTCAAGGTTAGACAGAACCACAGGACCGATATTTCCTTAGATAAGCACACAGCTCGGAGAAGAGACGCAAAGTGACTTCGTCTAGGCCACTTTGTTTTCAGATATCTCTAAAGTGTATAGAATGTTCTTTATGTGCATATTTAATTATTGATTTATCTTTTCTTTTTTTTAAATCCTGCAACTGGATTACTAACGGGAGGGCTGCTCTTTGCATAAGCTGTGCTTTCTGCCCTCCCGCTTCTACTCAGGTTGTTTGTTTGACAGAATCAAAAACTGTCTGTATTAATATGGAAACAGTAGAATAATATGTATACATATATACTTCTATTGCTTACGTCAAGACACTACACGCAAAAAGATGGGATGGATGGATGGATGGATGGATGGATAGATGGATAGATGGATAGATGGATAGATGGATAGATGGATAGATGGATAGATGGATAGATGGATAGATGGATAGATGGATAGATAGATAGATAGATAGATAGACAGATAGAGAGTAAAGGTTAGCTAGCTTGTGAGCTGTTAGCTATCTTTTCTGACTAGCTTAATAGCTAATATAGCTAGTTTGTTCAATAGATAACTACTTGTTAGATAGTTAAACTAGTTGACCTGATAGATAGCTACCAGTTAGCTTGTTAGATAGATAGCAAATGTTTGCTAGCTAGTTTGTTTGAAAGATATCAACTAGTAAGGTTCTTAGATAGACAGTTAACATTCACTAGATAGATGGGTAGCAAAGGTTAGCTAGCTTGTGAGTGGTTTGTTCAATCGATAGCTACGAGTAAGCTTTGATGGACAGATAAATAATGTTTGCTGGCTAGTTTATTCAATAGATAGCCACTAGTTAGCTTGTAAAATAGACTGATAAGTTTGCTGGTAAGATAAATAGCCACTAGTTAGCTTGTTAGATACATTGCTAGCTAGTTTGTTCTATAGTTAGCTTCTTATATAGGTATCTAATGGATAGCATCTAAAAAATATATAGATGTTAATTTCTTAATCAACATATTTGACATAAATCCAGCATACATCATTTCTTTGGTCAGATATTTTTATTTGTATTTCGTTCTAAGATTAAGAAAGGAAGAGAGATGATAAGGACGTACGAGTATGCGATGCTGAAGCCGGTGAGGTTGTAGGCGGCGTCGCTGAAGAAGTGAAGCAGAGCGTATCCGGACGTGGTCTCCACCTCAGGGACGGTCTCATTACCTCTGCTCTCTGGAACCACCAAACCACTGAGACACACAAACAGAAGATGAACACACAGTCCCTTTCCACACAACAGTCATAATGATAAAAGGCATTTTGATGCTGTGTTTTATAGACTCTGGGCAGAAAGCACCACTGGAGAGCTGTTAGATAAAAAGGATTCCATTTGAGCAAATGCTCCAATAAAAATATGATTATTGTTCAAGTGAAATAACATTGCAGCGCAGAGACATCAAGCATTTGGCTTTTATTAGTTCAATGAAGTGGGGGTTTATTATTTGCTCCTGCGGTCTCTTTGAATAAACAAAATGCACTGCAAATATACCCGCGTTCAGAAGAGCCAAAAGCTGAAACTAGCCTTTTTCCATCAAGTATGCACCCAATAATATCCAATGTAAACATATGCATTGTAGGTAATAATCTGACACAAGTGTAGGCTCTGTGTATCCAAATGCTAAAGGCTGAATTAGCTGCTTTAAGCCTCTGTTGTGCAGTGAAAATGGCAGGTTGGGGAGTTACTGTGGCATTAATGTTTTATAATGAGTTTCCGTCAGATGAAAGAGTGCCACCCACATGTAGAGTATTGAACATATAGGAAGTATTATTCACTGCTAATTGCAAATACATTTTATGGCTGTTTCTACCCTACAATGGGTGATTATGAGGCCCTTTGTTTGCCTCCACAAGGAGTCATGTGACTTCCTGAGTGATGAATGGTTACAGGCCAGGAGTCATTTCCATATTTCTCCCCCATCATCACTGTTATTCAGAGTGACAGGCGCTCACCTGAAGACAGCAATCAGAGGGGCGTAGATGGAGTCTCCATCATAGACGTACATGTGGTCCCAGCTGCACTCCGTGGCAAAATGATTGAAGCGCAGCCGGAGCACTGCATTAGGACTGGGAGAGAGAACATAAAGGTATAATCAGAAATGCATTTGATGAATATATATTACCTATGAGGCCTCTATCATTCTTACTGCTGAAAAGTCTCTCTGCTATCATTCTAGGCTGTGGCCATGATCACAAATTGACACACAGTGCGTTAGAAAAGCAATGAGCGTCTCAGCAGGTTTTATTAAATTAATACATTTTATGAATTCATGATTTGATTTTTTCATTTACAACCACAATCTAGAATCGGAGGATGAAACCCTCTTATTAGTCACATGCATGCACACAGCAGAGCACACACAGTGAAATTGGTCCTCTGCATTTAACCCATCCTAGTTCTAGGAGCAGTGGGCAGCTATCGTGCAGCGCCCGGGGAGCAATGGGGAGGGGGGATTGGAGGTGTCCGGTGCCTTGCTCAAGGGCACCACAGCAGGGCCTAGGAGGTGAACAGTCCACTTTCCATATTTCAAGTCTGTTCGGGGACTTGAACCGGCGACCCTACGATTCCCAGTCCAAGCCCCTACTGACTGAGCCACTGCTGGACAATCTTGATCTGCTCAAAGGTGAGCTAACCCTAACCACAGGCATTTGTTAAAAACAACATGATGCTGACCTTTTTTCAAGGTTCAGTTTTTACCTTTTTCCAGAATAATGAGTTTTATTCAGATTTTTTACTTTCTTTCAGATTCTGACCTTTTTTCAGAGTTTTGTTTTTTTCCAGAATTTTGACAAATTTCTCATATTCTGTTTTTTTCTGATTTTTTACCTTTTTACAGAATCCTTTGTTTACAGAATTTTACATTTTTCTCAGATTATGAGTTTTCACTCGTCGTTGATTAGCTTTACATTCTTAGAAAGATTCACCAATATGTTCTCAACATTTAGTGCAAGCAGGCGTCAAATGTGAACAGAATGAACGATTTAAATAACACTGCAGAAGTAATCTCTGTGTGCATTCAGCTGGAGCACCGTGCGTCTCAGAGACCGACACGGTGTTACCCAGTAAAACTAAGAAATGAAAACGATGATAGAGAAAGAAAAACACTTACTATCCTTCTATCAGCCACGTGCATTTGGTTTTGTACTTATAGTTCACAGGTCCGTCTGTGAGAAAGCCCGACAGCTCTGTTAACCTGCAGGAGGACAAACAGAGAAGAGACATTTAGTATTGTTTATATTGTTTATAGTGAGGATATTAAACTATAGATCAAATCGTAAACCAGAGCAGAACGAAAATAATTAGGGTCAGAAATTAAGAGTCTGAATTAAAATTGAGATGTTGCAGTTTGCAGCTCTATAACCTAATAATTGAATAAATATATAAATCAATAATAATATAAAAACACATCTAACATCTGTACATAATATAAATTAAAAATAATAACAGAGAAAATGTTCCACTATGCATAATACGGTACTGCATTGTATTAATGTGTTATGAATAATATAAATAAATCTATTGCTATATTAAAAAATATGCAAGCATAAATTCAATCAGCCTGCAGGGATTACAAGCGTCTCAGAGCCAGCCTCCAACAAAGGGAACACCGGTGGCACAAGAACAAGAAATCCCCCTGTGCAGATAAAACATGAAATCACACACAGACACACACACACACACACACACACACACTGTTGCCATGGCGAGGCTGACATGACATATTCAAGTGGCAGGAGTAATAATCACATTTGTCGCCTTGTGTTAACATGGGTCACACCTGTCAATCAAAGCAATCCCATTCCACTGCTGAACAGTGGGGAGAAAAGGTGAAAATGGAGATGCGCGCACACACACACACACACACAAACATCACAGGCACTGAGGACATCGCAGCATGCCTCGGGTTGGACAGTATGTTGCTGTGTGTGTGTAGGAGTGTGTGTGTGTGAGAGAGTGTGTGTGTACTTCAATGTGTCAGTCGCGGCTTTGTCTGCTAGTTCAGACGGGCGGTGGCTAAAAAAGGGAGTCAAAGTCAGTGTCAGTGTGTTGCATCTGTACAATACTTTTTGTATATTTCTTCTGCGTATCTATTACAGGCATAAAGGTCTTTAAATGCCTTGTATGGTCAGTCCAAAACCCAAAGATATTCCCTTTAATTTGATATAAAATGGATGAAAGCAGGATTAAAGGTGCTAAAAACTACGGTGGCCGACAGGTTCAAACGGCCTCAAGAACTTCCATTTCCTCGAGATGTGAAACATATAACAGAAAGTACAACACGTTAGTAGCTTAGGGATCAAACCAGTCTGTGATTAGCCGTTGAAGCCCATTATTACACGGCTTAGTTGAATAATCGATTCTGATTGGTCAATTTGGGCTTGCGACAGGTTGTTAATTTTTGCTAGCAGACCGTTGCTAGGGAGAGCAGACCGTCGCTAAGGAAGAGGTGCAGTCATCTCCACAGAAAGAAGTCCGGTCCATTTAACATAATAGGTTCAAATGCGAAATCATTTCTGACCACTTGCCCAATCAGGGAAGACCAATGCTAAATGTTTTACCCCGATGAGGCCTTTATTGACGAGCGTATCATTTATAACAAAGCCTTCCCGTGAGACAGGACCGCAAAACAAGAGTTAGAGACTCATGGTCATGGTGGTGACAGCGAGAGCCGGAGATTTGTGCCTTTATCACCTGCAGACGCCTCCCTCTCTCTATCTGCCCTCTTTCCGTCCATTTATCCGTCTATCCCTCATGCATCTGTCTTCTCTACGCCATCAATTATTCACCCGGAGCAGATGAATATTTCAAAGGGTGCCGGACTGTCTTCCTCTAGACCTCATCCCCGTCTCTAATTCATCACCATGTCTCTTCCTGCTCTCATCTGGTTTTGCCACCTTCACCCTCTCATGGTTTTTCTCCATTGTCTGTGTGTGTGTGTGTGTGTGTGTGTGTGTGTGTGTAGAAGTACTCAGATATTGTACTTGAGTAAAAGTAGAAGTACTCAGATCTTGTAATTGAGTAAAGTAGAAGTACTCAGATCTTGTAATTGAGTAAAAGTAGAAGTACTCAGATCTTGTACTTGAGTAAAGTAGAAGTACTCAGATCTTGTACTTGAGTAAAGTAGAAGTACTCAGATCTTGTACTTTAGTAAAGTAGAAGTACTCAGATCTTGTACTTGAGTAAAAGTAGAAGTACTCAGATCTTGTAATTGAGTAAAGTAGAAGTACTGAGGTCTTGTACTTTAGTAAAGTAGAAGTACTCAGATCTTGTAGTTGAGTAAAGTAGAAGTACTCAGATCTTGTACTTGAGTAAAAGTAGAAGTACTCAGATCTTGTACTTGAGTAAAGTAGAAGTACTCAGATCTTGTACTTGAGTAAAGTAGAAGTACTCAGATCTTGTAGTTGAGTAAAGTAGAAGTACTCAGATCTTGTACTTGAGTAAAGTAGAAGTACTCAGATCTTGTAGTTGAGTAAAGTAGAAGTACTCAGGTCTTGTACTTGAGTAAAGTAGAAGTACTCAGATCTTGTACTTTAGTAAAGTAGAAGTACTCAGATCTTGTACTTGAGTAAAAGTAGAAGTACTCAGATCTTGTAATTGAGTAAAGTAGAAGTACTCAGGTCTTGTACTTTAGTAAAGTAGAAGTACTCAGATCTTGTACTTGAGTAAAGTAGAAGTACTCAGATCTTGTACTTGAGTAAAGTAGAAGTACTCAGATCTTGTACTTGAGTAAAGTAGAAGTACTCAGATATTGTACTTTAGTAAAGTAGAAGTACTCAGATCTTGTACTTGAGTAAAAGTAGAAGTACTCAGATCTTGTAATTGAGTAAAGTAGAAGTACTGAGGTCTTGTACTTTAGTAAAGTAGAAGTACTCAGATCTTGTAGTTGAGTAAAGTAGAAGTACTCAGATCTTGTACTTGAGTAAAAGTAGAAGTACTCAGATCTTGTACTTGAGTAAAGTAGAAGTACTCAGATCTTGTACTTGAGTAAAGTAGAAGTACTCAGATCTTGTAGTTGAGTAAAGTAGAAGTACTCAGATCTTGTACTTGAGTAAAGTAGAAGTACTCAGATCTTGTACTTGAGTAAAGTAGAAGTACTCAGATCTTGTACTTTAGTAAAGTAGAAGTACTCAGATCTTGTACTTGAGTAAAAGTAGAAGTACTCAGATCTTGTAATTGAGTAAAGTAGAAGTACTGAGGTCTTGTACTTTAGTAAAGTAGAAGTACTCAGGTCTTGTACTTTAGTAAAGTAGAAGTACTCAGATCTTGTAGTTGAGTAAAGTAGAAGTACTCAGGTCTTGTACTTTAGTAAAGTAGAAGTACTCAGATCTTGTAGTTGAGTAAAGTAGAAGTACTCAGGTCTTGTACTTGAGTAAAGTAGAAGTACTCAGGTCTTGTACTTGAGTAAAGTAGAAGTACTGAGGTCTTGTACTTGAGTAAAGTAGAAGTACTCAGGTCTTGTACTTTAGTAAAGTAGAAGTACTCAGGTCTTGTACTTTAGTAAAGTAGAAGTACTCAGATCTTGTAGTTGAGTAAAGTAGAAGTACTCAGGTCTTGTACTTTAGTAAAGTAGAAGTACTCAGATCTTGTAGTTGAGTAAAGTAGAAGTACTCAGGTCTTGTACTTGAGTAAAGTAGAAGTACTCAGGTCTTGTACTTGAGTAAAGTAGAAGTACTGAGGTCTTGTACTTGAGTAAAGTAGAAGTACTCAGGTCTTGTACTTGAGTAAAGTAGAAGTACTGAGGTCTTGTACTTGAGTAAAGTAGAAGTACTCAGATCTTGTACTTGAGTAAAGTAGAAGTACTGAGGTCTTGTACTTGAGTAAAGTAGAAGTACTCAGGTCTTGTACTTGAGTAAAGTAGAAGTACTGAGGTCTTGTACTTGAGTAAAGTAGAAGTACTGAGGTCTTGTACTTGAGTAAAGTAGAAGTACTGAGGTCTTGTACTTGAGTAAAGTAGAAGTACTCAGGTCTTGTACTTGAGTAAAGTAGAAGTACCAGAGTGTAGGAATACTCTGTCACAGTAAAAGTATTCTAAATGTTCCTCCAGTGAAAGTAGAAAGTACTCTCATCTAAATGTACTTAAAGTAGCGACAGTAAAAGTAGTCATTGTCTGATTGGTCCATTTCAGAATAATCTCTCTGATATGTTTTATAATGATTGATCATTAAAGTGTTCTCAGAGCTGGTAAAGGTGCAGCTAGTTTGAATGGCTTTGTATACTGCAGGGTAGCTGCTGGATTTACTGCAGGTGAACTACAGTCTGATTTAAGGGCTGATTATATTTACCATCATTCATCCTAATCTGTAAAGTAACTAAAGGGATTACATAATGTAGTGGAGTAAAAGTACACCATTTACCTCTGAGTTGAGTAGAAGTACAAAGTAGCACATCATTGAAATACTCAAGTAAAGAACAAGTACCTCAAATTTGAGCTGAAGTACAGTACTTGAGTAACTCTAAGTCACTTTACACCTCTGTCTCTTTTTCTATGCACGGTTTTTCTGGGGGAATGAAAGGAGAGGCGTCTGCGCTGATGGTTTGTTGGGGCTGCTGGAAGCCACTCAGTCCGCTCTTCATTAACTATGAATGGGATCTACCTTTGGCGTGTTTTCATAGACACGCCTGAGCCTTTCTGCACAGTCACTCTCACGGAGGTTTTCACTTCAGGAGTACACGAGGAGAGCATCACCATTATTTAAAAACTGTCCCTTAAAGATTCCCTCATCAAAATGTGTTCTATTTATATCACTAAAATGTTGAACTTGATACTGATGATCGCTCATGTATTTTCAGTAGAGGTGGTTTAACATTGCTCCTCTGAAGGGTGGGAGATACCTGCTTTCTGGCAACCATAGCTAGCCAAGTTAGCATGTTGGTTAGCAACATAAAAGGGGGTCTGGAAATAGAAAAGGGGGTACACATAAAGCTAACACACTTTCCCAAGTTCCCCAGGCAAGACAAATAGACAAGATAATAAATGCAAATGCAAATGCACCTGACTTGTCAGTAGCCTACAAATCTAGTTAGCAGAGAGAGTTAGCATTAGCATTAGTACATTTTTAAAGCAAACGTGCAGTTTTTGGATGTAAACTGACCCTACAGATTCATTTCATATACCCACACATTGCACATCCTATGCATGTTTCACAACAACTGCAACGCCAGTAACAATTTAACAAGCTAACATGCTAACAAAGACGCTAGCTACACTCAGATTTTGGTGCCTCCACAAAAATGTCTGGCCAAATCTTGTTAAATTTGAAGTATTCCTTACTTGTACATAAATGTATTCCTCTACATCTTTAATATTGTAAGTGTGCATGGGCAACACTTTGACGTTTTAGCTTTTTCATTCTTTCATTTTCATGGAAAAGGGGGAAATCTGCACTTAATTTTTAGACATGTGAGCATGAAATCCCCCACAGTCTTCATCATGTCAGAAACACAGCGCATCGTATCATCCTCGCTCCAGTCAGGCAGCGCAGCAACTTGAATGTTTGTCCTCCAATCTGGGATTACAGCCGGAGGATCAAACTGTGACCCTATCAGCGACGGAGCGATGGAGAGAGAAATAAAAAGATGAACGGCTCGATAGATAAGTGAGGAAATGTTTAAGAAAGGAGATCAAACAAAGATGTGTGTGTGTGTGTGTGTGTGTGTGTGTGTGTGTGTGTGTGTGTGTGTGTGTGTGTGTGTGTGTGTGATAATGTGTGCGATTGTGTGTGTGTAAGCCTCAGGCAGTGTGCAGTGATGATGACACAGCTTGTGAACTGAAGGTGCCACCGTTGTCGTGTGTGTGTGTGTGTGTGTGTGTGTGTGTGTGTGTGGCCATTTGCTGTGGCCTGTGTGTCCGGCTGCGCTGCAATCTGTTAGCTCTCTCTCTCTCTCTTCTTCTCCTGACACATTTCACCCTGACACACACACACACACACACACACACACACACACACACACACACACACACACACACACACACACACACACACTCTTATCTTATGCACGGGTGATGGTGTGTGACAGCAGTGATGGGACAGTTTTACAGCGACACCCCGTTAAAATAAGAGCAGAAGTTAAACTGACAGGTCGTACAGGGGGAAGCCTGTTCTATTGATTTTCTCCCCCCTGCTCATACATTCATAAGAGAGTAAACAACAACAAAGACTGTGGCGGAGTGAGTCAGCTGACAACAACAACAATCATCGTCCTAACCCTTCATACCACACACAACATAAATCAACCCATTAAAGGAGGGATGGTGACTTCACTCAGTAAAAATGTCCTCCCTCTTGTAAAAATCCACAGGCTTGAAAGTCCTCCAAGAATAAGAACCTCCACCACTCCCTGATTTAAAGTCTTATATCACCATATTTAGAAAACACAGCTTCAAGCAGTGAGTCATTGTAATGCACCGTGTAATTCACAACTATGCACAACACACTGAGGCCAACACCCTCGCTATAGAAGTCTAAATGTAGTAAAACCAGCACCAATCTTTTCATGTTCCTGGGGAGAGTTTTCCTTTCTTTGTCTTCCAACCCGAGGTATTAGTGTCTCCAATCTTCACATTCAATATCAAACACCTGAGAGAGGTGGGACTCATTTTGAGGGTCCGGTCTGATGTACGAGTTCAATCCAGTTTGATAGTGTGGACAAAAGCAACTTTAATATGACTTGTTTTTGCTAATTAAAAAGAAGCAGCCTGTGCTGACAGTGTCATGAAGCTAAAGACAGCGTTACATTACTGATCAAAAAAAGCATTCTGTCAAAATGACCAATCACCTGGTCCCACTTAGCAAAAAGCAAGACAGAGAGAACTCCGAATAAGTCCAAACGTAGGAAATAATTGAGAATTGTGAGAAAACATTTAGAAATCTTAAGATAAAATTGAGACATTTTGAGATAAAATTCAGGGTTTTTTTCCATTTTGAAAATAAATCACCATTTTAAACTGATGTTCCAGCCCCGATAAGTCTACCGTAATATCCTGACGGCCAGCCAAACGTTTCCCAACATCGAGACTGAGGGTTACTTATTATTCCTCCCACAGGTTTATTGACCTTTACAAAGAAAAGGTGAAACAAACAAACAAGAACAAGGACAAGGACAAATGAATAAAGGCTAATGTGCATCATCACTGTTGCATTCGTTGTACTTATTTTGACCAACACATGAAAACACTTACAGTACTCACTTCCGGTCATACCATCTTTCGCGCACACACGTGAGACGTAGCATTCACAAGCCGTCATACATCGCGACCACTCACACTTTACACACTGACATTTCCGTCCAAAACAATGACGAAACTCTACAGACCATCTCACGAATACATACCAACGGCGCCATGACAGACAGCATTCACAACTCAAACAGATCGCTGAAACGCGCCTGAGGTGAACGAGTTTACCTCTGAACTACAGGACACAGTGGTGCGTGATTGGACATTTAGAACCATGTGACCTAAATAGATACACATAGGGCAGGGGTGTCCAAACTACTACCCGGGGGCCAAATGCGGCCCTCTGCACATTCTAAAAGTACAATGAATGTGGCCCACAAAATAAACTTCTGCTTGTCTTATATTGAACTTCTCAAATATATATGTTAACATATATTAATGAGACCAATTTCAAATAAATTCAGTCATTTAGAATTTAAAACATGTCCTAACAAATCTGAGTTGATAAAAAAAAAGACAATAACTTATTTCTGTAACCAGCTGGAAATGTAACCTTCATATTCACTCTTATTATCAGCAGTCTGAGGCTTCTGTTTTAAGAATGCGCTGCCAACAAAATTAATGAAACCCTAAAGTTGATGTAGGCTGTTTTTTTCTGAACGCGTATAGCTTAACTTATGAGACAATACTCATCTCTATAAGTGGCCCAGCTCTCCGTATATTCTTCTGTATGTGGCCCTCGGTGAGAAAAAATTGGACACCCCTGACATAGGGAACTGTATATTCCATGAATACATGATATTTCTGTAAGGCTAACAAGAAATAAGAACATGTATTATATTTTCTAAAACATTGAACTTAATGCCACACTCATAACAGAGCGACTAAGAACATTGAAGAACCCTTCTACGAGACACTGACGGAAATCATTTCCAGAAGGACAAGTCACTGGATTTCATTTACTATGTTAACATGTAAAGGTAAGACCATGCATTACATATTTTCAGCAGTGTAAATAAGTATAAATAGTGGAACTGGACTGCTAATTAAAGGTGAATTGAATTGAACGGACCCTTACTAGTCAGGCTAGTCATTGTGCAAGCTTCCAACTGAAAGGTGAAATGAAAGAGGCCCTGTTGGGTTTCTTGTGTTACTCTATCTTATTAAACATGCTTCTTATTATTTGAACTCTACTACACATTACTTTATTTAATGTAAACATGAAGAGGTTTTTTTTCCTCCAACCTTTTCTCCATTTTCCATGTCTGACGCAATCTTGCTTTGACCTTCCAATAAAACCAACATGTTGGATTCTTAGTAATCCTGTCATTATAAATGTCAGGGAGATATTAATGAGATTTCAAATCGATGGAGAGTAGATAATGTATATTCCACTGTGACATGAATGTGTGGGTGAGGTTACACACAATGCCATCATATAAAAGGTCAAAGCATATCATCACAGCTAAGATCTCACACACTGTTTTATGAACATATAGGTCACCTGCTGAATTAAAAACAGAACAAATGAACCAAAGAAAGAGAAAACCATGAAGCAGTAGGAGTACAGATTCACACTTAAAGTGTTAGAACAGAACAGAACAGAACAGCTGACAGAGGAGAGAAATATCTGATCCACTCAGGATTATGAAACAAGTCAGAAATTATGAAAAAAACAGTGAATTTTCAACATTTAAAAAAAAAAATCTGAATTTTAAAAAATATGAACTTTGGAAAATAGATCAGAATTTTGTCAAAAATTGTGAAAAAAAGTGAGAATTTTGAGAAAGAAAATCAAAAGGAGAAGTATCGGAGACAAAAAAATCTGAACTTTTAGAAAAGGAGAAATTTTGACGTAAAACTCAGATTTATTTTTTCATTTTGAAAAGAATATCAGAGAAAAGGTCAGATTTTTTAAAGAAGATGATTAGGGCCACAGATCCCATCAAGCAGATTCAGGCCTAACCCTAACGCTAAGCCCTAACCCAGTAGGGGTATATATTCACTCTCAAAGTATTAGCCTCCAGAACAGAACAGCTGACAGAGGAGAGTCACACCTGATCCTTCATAACAAACAGATGCTAGCCTGAATCCAACGTGCATTATTTCACTTAAAAACACGTCTCCATTTTCGACAGCGTTTATGTTTGCATTAAGTTCAGACGGTCGGCTGATATCACGGTGAGTGTTACTATCTGTGACACCCCCTGAGCGCTGGGCAAAACTCTGCAGTGGGAGAAACGCACAGAAGATAAGAGCAGAACTACATAAAGCTGTGATGGATAACGAGGAGAGCCAGAGATGACGGCTGTATTGCTCTCACACACACACAAACACACACACACACACAAGGTGCAGGGGTCCCCGAGCTGGAGCAAAGATTGAGAGATCCGAGTGGTGTGTGTCTGTGTGTCTGTGTGTGAGTGTGAGTGTGAGTGTGAGTGTGAGTGTGAGTGTGAGTGTGTGTGTGTGTGCACCAAGGGAGAGTGCGAGAGGAGATGAATGGCCAACAATTGAATAACCTTGACCTTCTCTGCAGATATCCTTTATTAAAAATCAAGAAAAGCCCTACTACTGGGAATAACGAGTGTGTGTGCGTGTGTGTGTGTGTGTGTGTGAGAGCGAGAGAGTGTGTGTGGGAGCGAGAGAGCGTGTGTGATTGATGTTACTAGGTCTCTATCACCTACGGTATAGTCATGGTCCAATGGCTTTCACACCGGCACATCATTCATCCACATGCAGCTCCCCCAATTTCTCACACACACACACACACACACACACACACACACACACACACACACACACACACACACACACACACACACACACACACACACACACACACACACACACACACACACACACACACACACACACACACACACACACACACACACACACACACACACACACACACACACACACTTCATATTGATCCTGTACTTCAAATAAGGTCAAAGCACAGCTAATAGGAACATGGCGTGGAGTGAACAGAACGATAAAAGAGGAGAGGAAGAAGAAGTTAAAGAGGCCCTGTTCTGCTTTCTGGGGTTTCCTAAATAGGCTAAGGGGCGGGGCATCTTTAGCAGGAGAGGACTCTTTAAAGTAGAGACACTACATACATCAGCAGGAGAGGACTCTTTAAAGTAGAGACACTACACACTGATATACACCTGAACATCAGCAGGAGAGGACTCTTTAAAGTAGAGACACTACATACTGATATACACCTGAACATCAGCAGGAGAGGACTCTTTAAAGTAGAGACACTACATACTGATATACACCTGAACATCAGCAGGAGAGGACTCTTTAAAGTAGAGACACTACATACTGATACACACCTGAACATCAGCAGGAGAGGACTCTTTAAAGTAGAGACACTACATACTGATATACACCTGAACATCAGCAGGAGAGGACTCTTTAAAGTAGAGACTCTACATACTGATATACACCTGAACATCAGCAGGAGAGGACTCTTTAAAGTAGAGACACTACATACTGATATACACCTGAACATCAGCAGGAGAGGACTCTTTAAAGTAGAGACACTACATACTGATATACACCTGAACATCAGCAGGAGAGGACTCTTTAAAGTAGAGACTCTACATACTGATATACACCTGAACATCAGCAGGAGAGGACTCTTTAAAGTAGAGACTCTACATACTGATATACACCTGAACATCAGCAGGAGAGGACTCTTTAAAGTAGAGACGCTACATACTGATATACACCTGAACATCAGCAGGAGAAGCAAGAGGGGGAGAGGAGTTAATGAAAAGAGGACAAAGCAAAGAGGAAACAAAGAAAAGGACAGGTGAAAAAGACGACACACACACACACACACACACACACACACACACACAGAGGGCTGCATATCGATGTGAACATCCATACACATGAGGTGTGACTTTGCTTTATAGCATCTGCCTCTCGGGGGAGTGAAAGTCATATTCAAATACCCCTGCTCCGGTGTTTGAGCAGACAGCTCCTCTGGTTCTGCAGCAGAACCTCATCAGTGCTCGGGGTCTAAGCGGATAACACACATAATGACTTCACACACACTCCAAAGGTTAGTGGACTTTAGGAGTCAGTCTATTGACGGCTGCCCCGGGTATATTAACCTTGGCAATCCAAAGAAAAGTAATAGATACGGGGAATATTCACCTGGTAACAGAGCAACCCTCCCTCAGAGATCACAGGGTATTTAATCCTGATGTTTTAATGAGTGACAGTAGCTCAGGCTTTTTAATCTTTATAAAAGGTGCTGTATTTGAATTATTTGAACCCTGAAATGAAACAGAAATGTGCAAAAATCAGGATCAGGAAAACTTGAATTAACCCAGGGGGAAATGGGTTTTGGGAAAGTTAAAATAAATGAAAAAATAAATCCTAAAACATGGTTTTGTATGAAAGTGAAAAATAAAAGGAAGGTATTTTTCATCCACATTATGTGGTTACAGAAACGCATGAATCCTCAGCTGGTAATTGAACCAAAGTTCATGAAGTCATGGGTGTTATTTTTCACATGGAGACAGAAGCTACATTGTTTTCTGCCTCCTGTCACAGCTAGTATCTCTACTGACGGGTGTGTGTGTGTGTGTGTGTGTGTGTGTGTGTGTGTGTATGTGTGTGTGTGTGTGTGTGTGTGTGTGTGTATGTGTGTGTGTGTGTGTGAGAGCAGAAATAGAGCCTTTATTACAGTATGACAACAGACTGCTGCATTATTATAGTTTCTACCCAGCCAGGCCACAGGCTGATTATACACTGTGTCCTACAGCCAGCGGAGGTACGTGTGTGTGTGTGTGTGTGTGTGTGTGTGTGTGTGTGTGTGTGTGTGTGTGTGTGTGTGTGTGTGTGTGTGTGTGTGTGTGTGTGTACTTCCCTATGGTGAGCCCCATCACATGTGGTCTGCATTAAAACACTATTGTGTGGTGTTACGAGGCTGCACAGCGTTGCCTTGCCTACTGAAATCCCTATCCCATGTTGTCAGCCTCTCAGTCTTATTATGGGATGGTTTCCTGAACTCTGTAAGCACACACACACACACACATACACACACACACACACACACACACCACACCCAACGTAGGCTTGCTAAGCCCTGAACTCACTCCAACACATGCTGTCTTAGACATCAAAGCTCTCTCACACGAGGACAGAAACAGAGAGCAGTCACATCACACAGATCCTTACAGCAGTGATTGGTGGAGGCCGCAGTGGTTGAAGGGAAATGTCCTACAGAGGCCACAGAGCAGGAAAGTTGAACTATCCCATAAAAACATATCTGGGGCATCTTCAAGCCAAATGCACACAAGTGTAGTGGGAAGAATGCAGATTAAAACGCATTAATAAGCAAGTACTTCTCCTCTCCAAAGGTGCATATATCACCAACTGTTACCTTGAGTTCTTAAAGACACTTTAACATAACTCCACAGTGATTGGAGAATACAAAAAACATCCACAAACTGAGTAAATCCGTGATGAATACAGTCAGGAAGATGCTCTTTACACCCGAGTGTCATAGCTAACAATGCTCTTTGCACCCGGGCGTCATTAGCATTGTTAGCTATGATACCCGGGTGCAAAGAGCATTGTTAGTTATGACGCCTGGGTGCAATAGCATTGTTAGCTATGACGCCTGGGTGCAAAGAGCATTGTTAGCTATGACGCCTGGGTGCAATAGCATTGTTAGCTATGACGCCTGGGTGCAATAGCATTGTTAGCTATGACGCCTGGGTGCAAAGAGCATTGTTAGCTATGACGCCTGGGTGCAAAGAGCATTGTTAGCTATGACGCCTGGGTGCAAATACTGTAGCATTGTTAGCTATGACGCCCGGGTGCAAAGAGCATTGTTAGCTATGACGCCTGGGTGCAAATACTGTAGAATTGTTAGCTATGACGCCCGGGTGCAAAGACCATTGTCTTGATGGAAATTCTTTCTTTTAACAATTCCCTTGTGGAACGGCGTTAAATTGAAACTCCCCTATAGTTGATCAATAAAGGACAACGCATGGAGGAATATACAGTAAGAGGGGGGGCTTAAATATGAGCTTTTGAGTTAAGATGAAACCCATATAACTGCAATTATCCCGGTTCAACTCCTTTTGTTGCATGACATAACCCTAATTCTTCCAAAACACTGTAAGCTGTATAAATGCCCCCAAAAAAATGAGGATTTGTGGTTTTTTTAAACCGGAAAAACTGCTCTTTGTTGGGGAGGCAGCGTTTGATTTTTCAATGACGACAATAAGCCCCTCTTTTTTCCCACAAAGGTTGAATTAGTGTAAGTCGCTTCAGACGGAGCATCTGCCAGATGAATGTAATGCAATGTTACGTAATGTTTTGTACTGGCTGTCTGTGGCGTCGCTGGTAATTATCTTTTCTGTAGCTCAAAAGCACATAAGCGTCTGAGAGGAGATTAGGTTTCGCCTAGCAACATCTAAAAGCAGGATGGGATCACAGCTGCAGGAAGGGCCATTACATCTTCCTCCCTGATTCGTTAAACAGAACATATATACAGATTTCTGGGGTGTTCTCTTGGCTGTAGTGTGTGTTTGTGTGCAAGTAAATGGTCTGCAAAGGCTTAAATCCATACATTAGTGAGCCTTAAGTGTTTGCGTTAATTTAGAGAAAGATAATTCCTAAAATGTGTGAATAAAGTCAATTCTAATGTTACATAAAGCCACAAAAGAAGACATAGCTTGCTGCAATGAAGCTACAAATGCTAAAATGTGAACGCTTCACACAGATTTTCAACCGATGAGAAGAGTCAGTGTCGTCGGTTTATCATATCAGGCATTCGTGTGAAACGTATCACCATGAGAGTTTGACTTCTTGAACCAATCGTGTGTTTCAGGATGTGAAAGTGACCGTGCCCTTTGGAGAAACTGCCTGAAAAATAAAAAAGGAGAAAACTAAAATCAAAGAGCACGGCGTAACAAGAGAACACGGGCAAACATCCAGACATGAACACAAATAATCCCGGCTGTGGACTCGCTGCAAACACACCCACCACGTGTAACACACACACACACACACACACACACACACACACACACACACACACACACACACACACACACACACACACACACACACACACACACACACACACACACACACACACACACACACACACACACACACACACACACACACACACACGTAAGAAAAATAAATACACAGGGAAGCAGAGCCAGCACATGCTTCAGTGATGAACTCATCTGTGAGAAAACAACAGTTTGGAGTCGAGAGGGGAATATGTCTTTTTCTTCTGGGTGGATTGCAGGAAAAGCGTGTGTGTGTGTGAGACAGATGAAGTGTGTACAGAATAACAGAGGAGCAGCAGAGAGAGTAAACAGAGAAGAAGGTTTGAAACCAAAGAGATGCTCTCTGCCAGGAAAAATTACTTTTGCCTCAGAAAAGTGTAAAAGAGTACACACACACACACACACACACACACACACACACACACACACACACACACACACACACACACACACACACACACACACACACACACACACACACACACACACACACACACACACACACACACACACACACACACACACACACACACACACACACACACACACACACACTTGTTTGGTTGTTTAAAGCTCAAGGATGGACAGAAGCGAGCTCTCACACACTCAAACATTTACAGCATACTATCACCGTGTTTGCTCGCCAAAATAAAAGCCTTTCAGTAACTTTGGTTTCCACAATGGGTGTACGGTGACAGAAAATTACAGATATAGACACAATGCATACTGCATGTGTGTGCTCGCCAAAATTAAAGCTTTCTTTCCGAGTCAACTTGGTTTTGAAGTTGCCACAAGAGGTTTAGGGTTTCTTCAGCTGGTGAGAAGTAATTTCCTAATACTCATAATAGTGTTCACATAAGAGGTTATCTGAATGTCAAATCCAATCCGAAACCGGCCAGTGGAAACTTCTCCACATAAAGGAAATGGACCAAAGAACAGCAAGAGCTCAAAATAGTTCAGATGGTAATTACACCAAAATGTGGACAACCAGAAGAAGAAGGAAAAAACTGGCAGCAGTAGGATGCTCCATCACACAGAGGATATTTACAGCAAAAGGAGGGACAAAGAGACAACATATAAACCACTATTACATAAAAAGGCATAATAATAATAAGAAGTCCACTTCAAGGTAGACAAAGATGAGGAACAGTGTGTGATAGCAGCCAGTTATTTTACAGTTACGTCACAGTGTTTAACGGTGCAAATACGAAGTAGCAGGCAGAAATAAAACCCATAGAAGAACATGTTGCACATAGTGTTGATGCAGTGTTATTTTACCCTTTTCAGGCCCTCCACTGGACAGTCTAAAGAGACGCAATGCATTCTGGGGCAGTTGAGTGTGTTCAGTAAGCTCAGGCCTCTTACTCTGGCTGATCCAGTTTACATCCGGGCGTTTCTCACGTGCACAAAATCAACTTACTATGCAAATAAATTCTCACAATGGGCAGAATGTCAGTATAAATAGCTGATCCCTCTCATACCGTTACATCCTCAGGAAGAAACACAGGGGGGTAGTGAGTCATAGTGTGTGTGTGTGTGTGTGTGTGTGTGTGTGTGTGTGTGTGTGTGTGTGTGTGTGTGTGTGTGTGTGTGTGTGTGTGTGTGTGTGTGAAAGCATGTGAACGTTTAGGGGAGGGTGGGGCATCGGAAGGCCATCTGTCCAGTGTGTGTTAATCCTGCTATCAGGAGAGCAAAAGCAAGGGCAACACACACACACACACACACACACACACACACACACACACGACAACGGTGGCAACTTCAGTTCACAAGCTGTGTCATCATCACTGCACTCTGCCTGAGGCTTACACACACACAATCGCACACATTATCACACACACACACACACACACACACACACACACACACACACACACACACACACACACACACACACACACACACACACACACACACACACACACACACACACACACACACACACACACACACACACACACACAGTGTCAGTGGATGATGTCTCTAATGTCAGAAAGCACTGTCTCTGTAACACTCAGGCTGTTGTTTTGTCCTTGAATGGCCTCCTTTATCCCCTTATTTATTTTAAAAGTGTGTTCCCAGATATCAGGGGTTTTTCGAAGTAGGTGTCAAGTCTTGAATCTTGTCCCGAGGCCTTCCAAATATCTGTACTCCTCACTCACAGTTTGTGTTCCTAACATCCGCCTCGGGGTTTCATTTGACAATATTTTGGCACTTCATACACGCCCTAACCCTTCATACTTCACTTCCATTCAGAGGAATGTTCAGTAAACATTTGGAACTGAAGCCATTGAATAGCGACTAGAAGAACTGCACACACACGCTTCCACACGTCCAGGATACTGTCAGCCCTGCATGTGTATGAATTTGGACGAACCACACATTATTTTAACACATTAAAGATGTCCTAAAATATGCTGTTTGGGGTTTTCCAGAGGGAGATTCTCTCCTACACACTGGGCTCTGGTTTCAGACAAGGGCTAGGTTGGAATTGTCAAGAAATCGGCTCATATATTCTTCATTATAAAGGTTGGAATTGAAATAAAAAAGGAAAGTGAAACTGATGCTGTCTGTTGAGGCACGGCAAATGTTGCGGCCTGCAAGGCATTGTGGGACAGCATGTTCTCCTCTCCTAAAGGAAGGTCCATTGTTTCCTAAAGTAGGTTATAAAGGAAGCTTCAGAGCTCCTTTCCGATCATCTAGAGCAGCTCTTATCATGGCGGCCACTGAGGGACTTCCGGGTCATTTCACTCCGTCAGGAACCTTCCTAAGATAAACTGACTATTCGACCGTAGCCAGCGTGTTTCTGCAGAAAGGAGGCTTGAAGTGAAACTGCTGCAGTGAATTCAAGCTGAACCCGGATTACTGTATGAGCGCCACATTATGTTAAAGTGATGCTGCTATTTAGTTTCGAACTTCATTTCTTTCAGGCATTTCACCAACACAACCATCTGCTGTTGTCTGCGGTCATGCTGATGTATGTTCTGTTTGCCGGCAAAGTGACGGCAACAAGATGCTATTACTGCACTTCACATCATGTGTTCATCACACTTTTGTATGGACGAACACCAGGTTCATTGATAGAAAGCCTTTAGTTCTAGCTCTTTTGACGCCTTGTTATTTCAAATGTTAAAACAAACACTAAAATCCCATTGGATCTTACCATTGGTCAATACTGAAGTTCCTAGGCTTCATTACAGTCAAACTAGCAGGTTTCTGTCTTTAAATACCTGAAACAACAGGAGAAATAACGCGTATCATCCACCCTGCCGCCTCACACGGAAGAGATGTGGAGCTGAAAGGAAACCATAATGGGCTCCAACGTCACGTAATAGGATTTCTGTTCCATCATACCACACTGCGCTCACAGTATTAGAAGACAGATTAAATCAGACATGTAGTGGAAGGCTTTAATCTGGAACCGTAATCCCATTTCAGCAAAAGAGAAAAATAACATTTGATGTATTTATTGTTTGAGAGGGAACAGGTCTGAGTGATTGCGTTGCAGCAGCCGTTCTGACTGACGTCCTGCAGAGTCTGAGGTCTGAGTCGGTGCCCTTATCCGGCTCCAGAGTGATAAATACAGCTTACCCGGCTCCAGCTGTCTGAGAGGCAACAACAACACACTGGAAGATGGCATTACATCAGCAAGTCGGCAACAAGAGAGGCACACAGAGGTCGTAGGAGGTTGCACAAATCTGCAGAACTGGCGTAAATTGTGAGGTTCTGCAGGGAATGGGCTGCTCTCGAGCGCCACCTTTCTCAAACTTTTCAAAACAACTCACAAATAGATTATCCGATAGTCACGAAATTTGGTACACACATTGCTGTTATGACTGCAAACATATTTTAAATTGACTTAAATTAGCCACGCCCATCAGGAAGTCGCCTATTTTGGAAACTATGCAGTCTTAGCATGACGAATTTTCAATTACTCGAAAGAAAAAAAAAGGTCACTGATAAATGACAAACTACGCACACAGTCTCTCAGATATTCATGACAGTTGGTACACAGATCACTCTTATGATTGGGAACATATTTTAAATTGGCTTTCATTAGCCCCGCCCACCCGAAAGTCGGCCATGTGTGATTGTTCTGTACTTTAGACAAACTTTTACGAACTCCTCCTGTAGAGCTGATGGAAATAAATACAGCTATGGATGAATAATCCCATGTCAAATGTGAAGCTAACTTCAAAGGAATAGTTGATAGATGAAACAACGAGGACATAGATCAAAAGGAGAAGACCCCATTTCTGAGGATATGTATATATGTATGAAACTATTCCAATACTCACATATAGTTTCTCTTATCTTCACAAAATGGGCTACAAACATTGCTCTCATCATTGCAAACATATGTTAGATTGGCTTTCATTAGCTGCGATCACCCGGAAGTATATGCAATTTTAGCAAACTTTTACAAACTGCTTCGAGAGAATAGATCCGAAAATGTGAACTTCTGATGGAATAACCATGTCAAATGTGACCCTCTATTGGGAAAGAACAGTCGATAGCTCAAAGGATTGAGTAGTAAGTCAAGGAGAAACACACCATTGTTGAGGATGAACGCAGCAGCTTTAAAAGAAAATGTTTCATCTTCTATCAATTAGCATCATCAATATCGTTTTCCAGAACCTCTCTCTGCATATCCGTCGGGAGATAATGACTCAAATTGTTTGATGAGTGTGAGTTCATTTCACATTGGCCTCCAGCGTTTCTGTCTGCACTTAGCATGCAAGAGACGGAGTGAGATTAATGCAGCTCTCCATACTCGGAAATCCTCCGGAAGATAGATTTACTTTGATGAGCTGCGATAGAGCGACTGGTGTTCAAGCCGCCAGACAGAGGTGGAAGAAGTGCTCTTGACTTTACATCTCTACTGTAGGTGGTTGAGTAATCGCAACAGAGTCGGCCAGCTAACCAATCAGAGCAGACTGGGCTCTGGTTTCAGACAGAGGATGAAAAGAGGTGCTGCAGCACAGGCAGTATGAGAAAAATAAAGAGCTTTCTGAACATTAGAGCATGGAGACATGTGCTATCTCAAATGGAAGTATTACTCAAAAAGATACAGGAAGGGTGTTCCCTAATTCAGCAAATATTTACATTTCAAAGTCAAGTGTGTTTGGGATGCTGACCAGTCCTCCTGTAATCTCACCATCACCCCTTTACCCTCCAGATCTCGTGCGGATCGTGGGGACTTTGTGTGATTTCTGTGTAAGTGGGAACAAACGAGTCGTTATCTGGTCGGGACAAAGAGAGACGTCAGAAAACAAAGCGTGAGACTGCAGAGCAATGAAACTGCACACAGCACCAGCACCTGAAATCAATAGACAAACAGAACTACTCCCTATCTCTTCTTTATTGGATCTGTCTGTGAGGGTGTGTGTGTGTGTGTGTGTGTGTGTGTGTGTGTGTGTGTGTGTGTGTGTGTGTGTGTGTGTGTGTGTGTGTGTGTGTGTGTGTGTGTGTGTTTTCAGGGCACAGATATTGAACCATGCTCTCTTAAGTCCTTAAAATAAATATGAAGACAGCCGTGTTTCTACAAAATGAGACATTGACGGGACATTTGTCGGACACACAATCCCCTAGTAGATGTTTTTCCAAATGCATTACCAGAAGATTTATTATAAAACAAGCTTAACACAAAGGTGTTCATACAATAAATAGAAAGGGCAGAACACGGTATCCATCACAGTGGATTCTGGGGTTTTGATCCATTTTAGAATGAAGAATTTGTCCCGAAATGTCCCAGGAGAAAACACATCTGTTTCCATTGCATGTTGGCAATTAAATGATTGTTAAAAGCACTTTGTAGAATTAGCCTAGGCCTGGTAACAAATTCCGCAGCACTTACAATTGTAGGACTTGCTTGAAGTGAATATATCTGCACTTTCCGCACTGTTGTTCAGAGTTTGAATCTCTGTTTTTTTGCACTTATTGTTAGTCGCCTTGGATAAAAGCGTTAGCTAAATGACATGTAATGTAAAAAATGAAATCAAAATATTCATACAAAGAAAGGGATTTACAGTAAAAAGTTGAAATAATAAAATAACTATATATAAGAAGAAGGAGTTAAAGAAAGATGTCCACAAAAACTACAATAAATGCATGCAAAATTAAAAGAATATTTAAAACACAAGATGTTAAAGAAAGAAGTTGAAATAAAAAATGTTTAATGTAATTTAAAATATGTATTAATTAATAAGAAGTTGAAATAAAAAATGTTCTTTCAAAGATAAAATAAATATATAAAATACAATATGAATATTTATAGAAAAATAACAATTTAAGGAAGGAAGAAGAAAAGAAAAATGTCCATTAAAACCTTAAATAAATAATGACAATATTCACAAAAGGTAAGTAAAACTAGAAATAAAAATGAAATCCTAAAAATAATAAATATATGAAGAATTGAGACTAATGTCCATTACAAGATAAATAAATACAATGAACATCATGTAAATAAACTGTGCACTGTAATGCATCTGCTCTCAGGACTAATCTGCTTTCCTTTTTGCCTCATTTCTATAGGTTTAGCACAGATGCATTAACAGAAAATAATGCAGCCTGGTTTCCAGTGGCCAACCATTAAGCCGCTTTGAAAATACAGTATAATAAAAACCAATAGGCCCCCACCATCATAAAAACCAGGGTATAAAACTGTGGACGGGACACCTTGAACTGCAGACAAGGTCAACTACTGAGCCGGAGCTTGGATGAGATATTTTTATGTGCATAACGCCATATAATGTAAATTCAATGGGACAGAGACATATGGGCCGGACGGTGAGAGAGAGGGTGATTCCCATGTTTACGATAAAAGCCAAACGGTCGTAGAAATGCAGAGGAGGGCGTGTAACGGTTAGGAATTCTGTGCATTGAGAATAGAAGACCACTATGTCCAGCAGTGCTCAGTCAGTAGGGGCTTGGACTGGGAATTGTAGGGTCGCCGGTTCAAGTCCTCGAACAGACTTGAAATATGGAAGTGGACTGTCCCAGTTGGAGAGGTCCCAGTTCACCTCCTAGGTCCTGCTGTGGTGTCCTTGAGCAAGGCAACGGACACCTCTAATCCCCCCTCCCCATTGCTCCCCGGGCGCTGCACAATAGCTGCCCACTGCTCCAGTACTAGGATGGGTTAAATGCAGAGGACCAATTTCACTGTGTGTGCTCTGCTGTGTGCATGTGTGTGACACTAAAGAGGGTTTCATCCTCCGATTCCATCTATCTATCATCTGGTACACTGTGAGGCTGCATGCCAACAGCTAGGTCTCTGTGGCTTTCATAGTGTCGCTGTTGTTTGGATTTCAAAAACACTGAATCATGTTAAAGGCAATGAACCCCACAGAAGGATCAGTGTCTGGATTTTAATCATGCTAAACGTGATTAAAGCGAGCCATTCCATTCATGATCGGGCAGTTTCCTGACCACGTTAGCTAGGTAGCATGTCTGTTAGCATCTTGAGTAAACACCACTGACTAAAGCAGAGTTTCTCCATTAACTCTACACCTGCCCGGCCAAATTGCACACATCCACATCTCTGTTCTAGTGTTTTCCCTACTGTGTATTCATCTGTGTGATAGTGACGTGAATATAGTTGGAAGCACACAGGCTCGGTGATGCTAACGACAGGGATTCTGTGTTTTGTGCTACTCCTCTATTTGTACCCCTTACGACACCACCAGATGACTCCAGGGTGTATGTTTATGTACCAACCATTTCTAAACAGCATTGTGGTCGGCGCTGGATGTGTTTGGCCCACCTGTAACGTCATCTCAGTAGCACCTATTGCACTGTCCATAGGATCAGTGTGAATGTAAGGATTTGTTTTAAAACTTTGATGCATTTAAAGACCTTCAAACCATAAAAGGTGTCCAAATATAGAACTGAGTCTGCAGTGTGTTGGGCAGCCTGTAAAACAGATAATCCATCTTTTGAAAACAGCAGTGTGTGTGCATGTGATCACTGCCCACTATCAATGGACACTGACCGGCCTCTACGCAGCCTCAGTAACAGAAGGTGTCCCTGTCGTGTCGTGTGTCTGCTGTCCTGTTCTGTTTAGCAGCTTTCACAACAAACACATCGACTCTGAGATCGATGCAATCCTCCGGAGAGGAGAAGGCAGACTGAAGTCCTGCCATCGCGCCGGCTTTACTCCTGCAGATAAAGCTGGAGGTGATTTCCAAAAGGTAATGTCATCCTCTCTCCGGAGTGTATGAGGGGTTGTTAATGCCACGGAGGAAGAGGAAAAGGCAGCGATTGTGCTGCTCGATATATAAATATAAAATGGATCACATGCGGTATGTAATGTACTGCTAACATATAAGACAACCCTGGTTATAAGATCATATTCAAAGCACTTTGACATGAAAAGCAGGTGAGGACTCTTTAAAGTAGAGACACTACATACTGATATACACCTGAACATCAGCAGGAGAGAACTCTTTAAAGTAGAGACACTACATACTGATATACACCTGAACATCAGCAGGAGAGGACTCTTTAAAGTAGAGACGCTACATACTGATATAGCCTACACCTGAACATCAGCAGGAGAGGACTCTTTAAAGTAGAGACTCTACATACTGATATACACCTGAACATCAGCAGGAGAGGACTCTTTAAAGTAGAGACACTACATACTGATATACACCTGAACATCAGCAGGAGAGGACTCTTTAAAGTAGAGACACTACATACTGAT
Source organism: Eleginops maclovinus (assembly GCF_036324505.1). NCBI lineage: Eukaryota > Metazoa > Chordata > Actinopteri > Perciformes > Eleginopidae > Eleginops > Eleginops maclovinus. The sequence continues at coordinate 22,925,269 of NC_086370.1, forward strand.
ATACACCTGAACATCAGCAGGAGAGGACTCTTTAAAGTAGAGACACTACATACTGATATACACCTGAACATCAGCAGGAGAGGACTCTTTAAAGTAGAGACACTACATACTGATATACACCTGAACATCAGCAGGAGAGGACTCTTTAAAGTAGAGACTCTACATACTGATATACACCTGAACATCAGCAGGAGAGGACTCTTTAAAGTTTTGTGGCGGAGGTAACAGCTCCAGCAGAGAGCTCCAAACTTCTCTTTCCCTGGCCACATCAACCAGCTCTGACTGGGGGATTCCAAGGCGCTCCCAGGCCAGCAAAAAGATATAGTCCCTCCACCTGGTCCTAGGTCTACCCCTTGGTCTCTTCCCAGCTGGACGTGCCTGGAACACCTCCCTAGGGAGGCACCCAGGTGCCATCCTCACTAGGTGCCCGAACCACCTCAACTGGCTCCTTTCAACACAAAGGAGCAGCGGTTCTACTCCAAGTCCCTCCCGGATGACTGAACTTCTAACCTTATCCCTAAGGGAGATGCCAGCCACCCTTTCTTTCGGTCAATACTGGTTCTAGTTGGGATAAATGCTTCTATTAAATTGTTGTTTACTTGACTCTCTGAATAAGACATGTCTGTGTGTGTGGTCAGCCATCACTGCCGGGTGTAAAGTGGTCGCTGAAACTCCAGCAGCTTTCTTTTTGAACAGCCTTTTCAGCCTGTACCTCAAACTAGCAAAGCATGTCCTCTTATATTCACCCTTACAGTGAGAAACAGTACATCTCAGGATATATCAGAGGCAGTTCCTGACTGCTGATTTATTTTTAAAGAGCCGCTACGAGTCAGCAGGCTCTCTAAGTGTAGGTAGTGTCAGCCGCTCACTCTAACAGCAGTGACCGAGCTGCTGTCTGGCCATTAAAATTACATGTTGTCATATTTAGAAAAACTGTTCTGCACTCTTTGAATTGAACCAGCTGAACCTGAGCTCTCTCCTGCACTTATCCCTAAGGCATCCGTGGCCTATGCTCATGTGTTTATATAGTATGTGGTGCTGATTTCCGCTATTTATCCAGCAACCAAGATAAACATAAAGCCACTTTTAGCTATTGCGTCACTTTTTAGTGTCCCCTGGTTTCAGTTGAGTTTTGAGCTTCTTGCATCGCTTTTAGTAAACATGTTGTTTTCAAGATGTTGTTGTAGCGTGTTTGCACCTTTTGGCCACCGTAGAACAAAGCCAGGTAGCATCCAAAGGATTGCACTAAAGCTAAAACCATTAGGAGAACAATTGAAATAAACAACTACATTGATAATCTCTTGAATAAGCTACTATTTAATGCAAACACGTCAGAAATTAGGAGATTTCTGTTGTTTTTCTCAGTTTCATAACATCTTAAAGTGAATGTCTGGGTTATTGACTGACAGCAATGTATACACCAAATTCATCAGGAAAGGAAAAGGGTTACATGCAGTCCTAAAAGGCACCACTGAAGAACGAAATCTTCCTCACTCACTGAAGACAGTCAAACAGGTTAGAGGCCACAAATAAAATATCCAAGAGCCCCAAAGTAACAATGAGATAACTACGGAAGAGGATAAGGGCCACTTGAGAAAGATATGTTGGAGATTTTACTAAAGTTCATATCCCAAACAAATGCTTTCTGCCTTTGTCCCTAATCCTCTCCATAGGTCAATTATTGTTAAGCTATGTTTGAGAAAACTGACCTTAAAACACCAAGATTTAAACTCCTACAGGCACATGTCAGCTGTCAGATCAATTAAAAGAACTTACTTGAATCTTCCCTGGCAGTGTTGGCACTGGTCTCCGACCCAGCCGTGCTCACACACACAGCTCCCGTTCATGCACTTCCCTGAGAAGCAGTTTTTCTCGCAGGACTTGGACACCGAGGAGGCTTCCGAGTGGACCACGAGGTGAAGCAGCACCAATAATCCCAGGTAGGTCTTCAGTCTGGAATCCTTCCTCCAGGTGCATAGATGTAATCCTCCAATATCCCCCATGATGGACACGATTTTATTCATTTATTTATTGTAAGAGTCGCTGCAGCCCTGGATTAAAAGACGAGCTGTCACTTTACACTGAGGCTGGGGCACCTTTTACGCAAATTACGCGCTACGTGAACATGCCTAGCAGTGTGTGTGGAAAACTGCAGGAAGGAACAAAGAGATTAAACTTTGATGGCAACACTTAAAAAACCCAACAAATGTATTTCCAGTCGGATCCATCCGTGCAAACGAAACACACAGCTACACAGAAACCCAGTGTTCCTGTGCAGCGTCTCCAAGTCTCCAGATAACTTCCACCGATGTAAATAAACAGCGTGACCGTGATGCTGCTGCTTCAACGTCAAAAACACACTGTAATCCCCAGATGAAATCCCGATGAAATCACGAAAATCCTGCAGGTGGATGCATGGATGTGCAGCCAGCCAGACAAAGGTGTGTGTGTTTCCCCTCAGGATGCAACAGACAGCCTCTCCGGACTCTGGCTGCTGTCGCTGTCCGCTCCACAGCTGGTTTGTGACGGGGAAACTCCTGCACAAAGCCTTGAGCATGAGCAGTACGACCCGGCTGCTGGTTAAAGGGCCAGTTCCCCTTTAAAGTGCAGAGGCATGCAGCAGCAGAGGAGACACAGTGCAGGGAGAGGAGACAAAGACAGGGACACTCAGCTGCAGAAACAGCTCTGCACGGTGTACCTGAAGCATTCAGCAGACGTTAAGACAAATAGAAGAAAAAATGGATCATGATCATCATCTACTTTATTATTATGCATCAAATTCAAAAAGGATTGCAACAGGAGATATAGATGGATGGATGGATGGATGGATGGATGGATAGAGAGATAGATACATACATACATACATACATACATACATACATACATACATACATACATACATACATAGATACATACATACATACATACATACATACATACATAGATACATACATACATACATACATACATACATACATACATACATACATAGATACATAGATACATACATACATACATACATACATACATACATACATACATACATAGATGGATGGATAACAATGCTGATAGTGAATGAAGCTTTTCAACCTTTACTTGCAAAAGAAACTGTTTTCTAGCTTTTGAATAAACAGTTTTGAAGTGATAACAGTTTTGCAGGCGAGGCCTTAACACTTGTGATTAACTATATGTGTTATTGATCTCAAAACACTATATTTGAGACTTTACAGCGATGCTTGGAGCTGTGAGGAGCGGCTGGCTGTATGAGAGCCACCAATTTGTCGAAGCTAGCTACAGTAGAGACATTCGCTTGTTAGCGTGTAACATGCGTAGCTAATGTAAGCTAGCTATTTAGGTACATTGATTAGCTTGAGTTACAGATGATGCTAGTTAGCGAAGCTTTAGCAACTTGCACTTTGAGATTGAAAACTGTTACCATAGAGGCTGTTTTATTGTCAGATATAATGAATGGTCATTATAAACACTTTTGCAATATGTATGTCAATGGCTATTTCTTAGGTGAATTGTTTGTGGTTTAGCTCCAAAGCACCTCAGCATGCTTGTCATTCCTTCAGCAGATGGTCCAATATGCCTCCATGTTACCTGCAGTAATATTTTGGTGGATTTATATTTGTCCAAGGACCCTTTAAAACCTTTAAAGTAAATAGCTATTCTTTGAAATTCATGCAGTGGATATTTAGTTCTTCAAGGCCGCACAAATACCAAAGTATTATCAGAATACAATTTTGGGTCCATTCTATAAAACACACACACACACACACACACACACACACACACACACACACACACACACACACACACACACACACACACACACACACACACACACACACACACACAGTTGTTGTGAGAATGGATAACCACGGGGAACGATAGCTAATAAAACTGCAGCAAAATGTTAATTTCTGCTGGGAGAAAAAGCTCTGAGACAATCTGAAAACCAGCAAAGTACATCTTCACTCGATCCATTAGAGCAATGCTCAAATACTACCTTTATCTATTCATAAGCTGGGAATAGTGTGAGTGTGAATGCAGGCAGGGACTGTTTACGGTAGAGATTAATAAGGGAACATAATCAGTCAGTGCACGACCATCCTCTTTATGTCTGAAGTTTCTGGAGCAGAATCAGAGACCGACATGTCAGGAACATTAAACCCAGCATAGGCCTTATTCCCCTCACAACTGTCTGTCTGATTTATCCCACTTTGAAGGCTTTACAGACACAAAGATGTACTTCGGAGTCGAGCGGGGCTTTTCGGATAAAACAATGCCAAGATTTGCATCTGTGTTCCCCGAAGGCTCGCAAAAACATCCGGGGAGCCAGAAGACAATAATCCACAAATCAGAGGAAAGACAGACATTACTGCAGGATGACGAGTAGAGCTAGATATTGATTACAACAGTATGAACATTGAGCGTATTGAAATGCATTTGATCAAAGACAACATTTCATGACTCTGTTTCATTACACAGCAGTGCTCCCAATCCCCAAATTTCCTCCCAGATCACTTTTGACTTATTGAAACTCAACCCAGCTGCTTAGTTTCCAAACATCAACAGTAAATGGGAGGAGGAAATCTAAGGGATTTTACTTAATGTTCCACTCCATCAATTATTTTTAAAGGCTCTGTGTAATGCTAAGGCGTCACCAGCAGTGAGTTACCTCCAAATCTGTAGATGATTGGCCGATTTTTGCTCACAGTTTTGGTTTTTCAGCACATTTACTGTAAGGTTTAGTGTCAGTGCTCCCTTCAACTTTATTTCAGCAACAGCAGGAAACTCACAAGCTCTAATAAACCCACTGTCTCTACCTGCACAGCACAGAACAGCAGATATGTCTCAGAAGTTGGAGGAGACCAAACCTGAGCTTTTAAGGAGGGTTTAGTTACTACTAACAATAAGAAGTGAATGACTGACCGGCGTTCATCAGGTGGACAAGCCTAACTCAAGATATGATGCAATGGTTGCTTGATTTTTGAAATAGCTAAGTGTTTTCTAACCTTACATTGTCAGGGTTGTGTCAGTCAACTTGTTGAGGAGTTCTTCTGCCTCCAGGTGGCCAAAAATATGTAAATGCAGCTTTAGATAAACTTCATCACATCGTATTTAAGCCTTAAAGCCGTACCTACTATCATGCTTTACAAGCAGACATGTGTCCAATGTGAAAACAATCATTACAGGAGGAAGAAATATGAGTTTCCTGCATCTAAATGAGACGATTAAACGTCATCACGCCCAACATTAGCCTCCTTTAGCTTTGCAGTGATGAAGTCATGTGACCGTGCTGTAGTTCCTTTATAGCCCAACGTTAGCCGCCTTTAGCTTAGCGGTGGAGACGTGAAGTCATGTGACCGTGCTGTAGTTCCTTTATAGCCCAACATTAGCCTCCTTTAGCTTAGCGGTGGAGACGTGAAGTCATGTGACCGTGCTGTAGTTCCTTTATAGCCCAACATTAGCCTCCTTTAGCTTAGCGGTGGAGACGTGAAGTCATGTGACCGTGCTATAGTTCCTTTATAGCCCAACATTAGCCTCCTTTAGCTTAGCGGTGGTGACGTGAAGTCATGTGACCGCGCTGTAGTTCCTTTATAGCCCAACATTAGCCTCCTTTAGCTTAGCGGTGGAGACGTGAAGTCATGTGACCGCGCTGTAGTTCCTTTATAGCCCAACATTAGCCTCCTTTAGCTTAGCGGTGGAGACGTGAAGTCATGTGACCGTGCTGTAGTTCCTTTATAGCCCAACATTAGCCTCCTTTAGCTTAGCGGTGGTGACGTGAAGTCATGTGACCGTGCTGTAGTTCCTTTATAGCCCAACATTAGCCGCCTTTAGCTTAACGGTGGTGACGTGAAGTCATGTGACCGTGCTGTAGTTCCTTTATAGCCCAACATTAGCCTCCTTTAGCTTAGCGGTGGAGACGTGAAGTCATGTGACCGCGCTGTAGTTCCTTTATAGCCCAACATTAGCCTCCTTTAGCTTAGCGGTGGTGACGTGAAGTCATGTGACCGCGCTGTAGTTCCTTTATAGCCCAACATTAGCCTCCTTTAGCTTAGCGGTGGTGACGTGAAGTCATGTGACCGTGCTGTAGTTCCTTTATAGCCCAACATTAGCCTCCTTTAGCTTAGTGGTGGTGACGTGAAGTCATGTGACCGCGCTGTAGTTCCTTTATAGCCCAACATTAGCCTCCTTTAGCTTAGTGGTGGTGACGTGAAGTCATGTGACCGCTGCTGTAGTTCCTTTATAGCCCAACGTTAGCCTCCTTTAGCTTAGCGGTGGTGACGTGAAGTCATGTGACCGCGCTGTAGTTCCTTTATAGCCCAACATTAGCCTCCTTTAGCTTAGTGGTGGTGACGTGAAGTCATGTGACCGCTGCTGTAGTTCCTTTATAGCCCAACATTAGCCTCCTTTAGCTTAGCGGTGGTGACGTGAAGTCATGTGACCGCGCTGTAGTTCTTTTTACTTGTAGTGATTGCATTTATGTTTCAAAAAGGATTACATGGAGATTATCCGGCTGAATGGAAAAATCCCATTTTTTTTCTATGAAGACAAACAGGATACATTGAGCTTGAAAAAGGTTGAGTTTGTTGTTAAAGGAAACTGACTCTGACAGTTAGCAGTAGTTGACGGTGTGCAGGCTGCAGTGCATGTCAAAATCACTTTCCCTGAGATAGACTCCCTTACTTAGGAAGAAAGCTGCATTTTAAAGGATGAAAAGATAAATGAATGTTCAGCACATCAGGGAGTGTGTTTCCCAGCAGGACTGATCCATCTTCATCAGCTTAATTTGATCAGTAGGGATGTTTTTGTGTGGGTTTGTTACCTCATACACGCCACATTAATTCACAAAATTGTAATTAATTTCAGTCATTTACTAACTTGCACCACATTTATCTTACCAACGCTCTCCAGTGATTCTTATTTAGACTTTCAGTACAGCAGGTATTCTGGCAGCTTCTCCAGGAAACAGCTGCTTTATCGCACACTGGCTTTTTCCTTTCCACACACACACACACACACACACACACACACACACACACACACACACACACACACACACACACACACACACACACACACACACACACACACACACACACACACCTTGCTGCTGCTGACACACACACTTCTTTCTTTGCCCTAATTTCCCAGCTTCTTTTGCTAGGAAGAAGACCATCTGCCTTGCCTCTAAATTAGGGAGAGCATTTATCAAAAATCTGGAGACGGGGAGAACTGATCTGGGTTTTTGCTTCGCCTTTTCAGATAAACGACAAGGTCAAGGACACGGAGACATGTACATCAATATTCATTAACCTACTGGCGGGTTATGAGGAGGGAAATGAATTGTTTGTAAGAGTTCAATGTCAGGATTATTAGACATTAGCTGCTAAAAAAGGGCTATTCATCTTTAGTGGTGTGTGTGTAACAGGGTAAGGTAATCAGGATACAAAAAAAGTAAACACTGAGATTACTGTTACATTGCTAAACATTTTGGATTACAATGCAAATAAGATTTTATACTGAACTGGGGTTTGTCTAGAAAAATATAGCATGAGGCGCTAACCCCACTTCTGGTTCAAATTAAGCCCTGCTCACGTTCAGGTGAAAATCCTGCATCAGAGTGAAGTTGAAAATAATAGTGTCTTCATGTCTTGAAGCTGCTGAGTCATATATTGCACCTCCAACAACAAATAAATCCAGAGTTTCTTTACTTCCTCTCCAGAAAAAAGGAGAGTAAAAGAAAGGATCAGAAATCTCAGTCTCAGTGTCAGCCTGCTGCCTGCCACTCGTCCCCCGCAGACCCACCGGACATCCATCCCCTATTTATTCTCCGTAAGCTGTCTCTGCCGTCTGACCAGACATCTGACCCCATCTCCATATCTCTGGACTCATTAAACCCTTTCTGACCCACAGAGAGATTGTTTTCTGGCAGAACTTTAACATTTTACGGAGAACATCTGTATTTCTGAGGTTGGAAGCGCCTCCATTGTACTCCTTTGTTTACTTCAGTGACATCAATATGTTACACTCGTGCTGCTATTGGCTAGCGCTCCAACACATTGTACTAATAAACTAAGGGGCGGACCATCGCAAAGAGTCTGATTGACAACAGAGCCGGGCCAGCTAACCAATCAGAGCAGACTGGGCTCTGGTTTCAGACAGAGGGTGAACAGCGTATTGATATACGGTAGGGTCATGCAAAAGTAGCGGAAAGTCAGCAGGTAAAGTGTACTTTTATATTGTGATACTCAAATTAGATGACTTCTTTCACAGGTAACTATAAATGGTAACAGAATACATACATCTTGAAGGCCTGTCAGACACACCTGCCCCCCGTTTACTGGCGTAAATGTACTGGTCTTACTGTTCGCCTGTGGGAAATTGGTTTTGGCTTCACGGTATTCCTACTGCTTGAATTTCTATTATAGATCTTCTTTAACCCCATCCCCCAAAGGGCCAAAGTAGGTTTATTGATCGGCTTACACAAAGAATCCACTCTGGGGGGGGAAAAGGAAAAGAAAAATAACTAATATTGATTTTTGACGGCTTGTTTATAATTAAATAGCGGAATAACTTACTGCACCAGAGGGACGTGGATGAAAGAGGATTATGAGGATGAGCATGCAATGTCATCTTCTTCCTGTCACATTAATATCTTCCTATGCCAGATGTGAGCTGTTTAATGGAGCAGATGTGCCATAAAACATGTGTGTAGAGACTGCTTACTGCATGTGATTAAGCTTGTTTTAATAAGACAGCAAACCAATAAATAAATCACACCAATGTGGAGAGAGTGCAAGCAGAGACATGTAGTGGATGGCAGAGACAGCAGAATTATATAGACTTTCAGAACGATTATACAAATATTCTGATTGGTAGATGGTGTTCTGGCGCCCCCTGGTGTTTGCAAGCTAACATTGCAGCTCATCAAAAATGCTGGACACATTAAATGTCATTGTTAAGACGCTTTTATCCAAGAGACCTGCATACTCAATACTGTGGACAATCCCCACACGAGGAATTGGGGTGTGAGTTTTAAAAGTCACTGTTGACTGTAGAAAAAGTAGTGTGACAAAAATATAAATGTAGTTGTTTGTTTTGGCTTTTGGCGTCCTCTAGTGGCCATCAGCTTTCTTCAGGATTTTCACACCCAAGGCCACAATATGCACCTGAAAGCTCAGAAAACAACCAAAACAATAATAGTGGTCATCTATATGTCTGGTTAGTTAACCCCCATTGTTACATTGTCATATTTGTGTAGTAAGATGTAATGATTGGCTGTTATTAGAATCTAAATCAAAGCAATAGCATACAAATACCAATAAAACGAGGGGATTTAGAGAGGAAAGGCTCTCAAAATATTATGTTACATTCAACTTCGGTTTGAGAGGAAGAAACCTCATCACATGTTGCGTTATATCAATCTAAAACGTGACACATTGTGGGGGAAAGAGCGAGCAAGCAGATCAGAAAGGGCACAGATCATGTGGAAAGTGTTATCATGAACAGCTGATGATCTGGTTTTTGCTGCATTATAACCTGAGTTTGTACATCAGTTAACTTTCAAGCTGTTCCTTTTTGTCACTTCTTCTGAAACTGCTCCAGAGGTTTTGTTTTATCTTGATATTGTAGAGACTCACCAGGAGGGGGCAGCAGAGTTTAAGGTGTAAAAAAGTAGAAGTACTCAGATCTTGAATAAAAGTAGAAGTACTCAGATCTTGAATAAAAGTAGAAGTACTCAGATCTTGTACTTGAGTAAAGTAGAAGTACTCAGGTCTTGTTCTTGAGTAAAGTAGAAGTACTCAGATCTTGTACTTGAGTAAAGTAGAAGTACTCAGATCTTGTACTTGAGTAAAGTAGAAGTACTCAGATCTTGTACTTGAGTAAAGTAGAAGTACTCAGATCTTGTACTTGAGTAAAGTAGAAGTACTCAGATCTTGTAATTGAATAAAAGTAGAAGTACTCAGATCTTGTTCTTGAGTAAAGTATAAGTACTCAGATTTTGTACTTGAGTAAAGTAGAAGTACTCAGGTCTTGTGCTTGAGTAAAGTATAAGTACTCAGATTTTGTACTTGAGTAAAGTAGAAGTATTCAGATCTTGTACTTGAGTAAAAGTAGAAGTACTCAGGTCTTGTTCTTGAGTAAAGTAGAAGTACTCAGATATTGTACTTGAGTAAAGTAGAAGTACTCAGGTCTTGTACTTGAGTAAAGTAGAAGTACTCAGGTCTTGTACTTGAGTAAAGTAGAAGTACTCAGATCTTGTACTTGAGTAAAGTATAAGTACTCAGGTCTTGTACTTGAGTAAAAGTAGAAGTACTCAGATCTTGTACTTGAGTAAAAGTAGAAGTACTCAGGTCTTGTACTTGAGTAAAGTAGAAGTACTCAGGTCTTGTACTTGAGTAAAGTAGAAGTACTCAGGTCTTGTACTTGAGTAAAGTAGAAGTACTCAGATCTTGTACTTGAGTAAAGTAGAAGTACTCAGGTCTTGTACTTGAGTAAAGTAGAAGTACTCAGATCTTGTACCTGAGTAAAGTAGAAGTACCAGAGTGTAGGAATACTCTGTCTCAGTAAAAGTATTCTAAATGTTCCTCCAGTGAAAGTAGAAAGTACTCTCCTCTAAATGTACTTAAAGTAGCGACAGTAAAAGTAGTCATTGTCTGATTGGTCCATTTCAGAATAATATCTCTGATATGTTTTATAATGATTGATCATTAAAGTGTTCTCAGAGCTGGTAAAGGTGCAGCTAGTTTGAATGGCTTTGTATACTGCAGGGTAGCTGCTGGATTTACTGCAGGTGAACTACAGTCTGATTCAAGGGTTCATTATATTTACCATCATTAATCCTAATCTGCCTAGCAACTAAAGGTATTAAATAATGCAGTGGAGTAAAAGTACACCATTTATCTCTGAGTTGTAGGGGAGTAGAAATACACAGTCCCTCAAAATTGTACTTGAGTAAATGTACTTCGTTACTTCCCACCCCTGCTGTTTACAGATTGTAAATTGATGGTAGTTTGTTAATGGTGGAATTTAAATGTCTTTTATTTATCTCGTAGTATATTACACCCCCCCCCCCCCCCCCCCCATGCCCCCCCCCCTGCTCACAGCTGCAGCCTTCCAGAAATCTGACGTGTTTTTTGCATTTCCTGCACCAAGAGAGCCGGAGACAGCAGTGTAGTACAGGGGGGGGGTCTGTCCACGGGAAGTTAACATCAGCACGGGGGTGACTGAAACCAGACCGTGGAACCGAGGAGGAGAAACCCCCCTTTACCTCCCTTTACCTCCCTATGATCCGCCCCTCCTCTGCGGCTCTCCGCTCGCTGCAGTCCGGCTGAAACATCCCCCTACGCGCCGGTCCTCTGGAGCCTCCCACCCTGCACACGGTGCGATGCAACACGGGCTTAATGCTTCCAAGCAGTCCCGCTGCTGCAGTGTGTTTTAACACACACGGATACACATCTGGGGCCTTGTGTGCGTTTGTTTTTGTGGCAGTGCACGTCTGAGAAATGCTGCCCTGTCTATCTGTTGCTGCTGCTCATGTGTTTGGGATATCTGCAGCATTTCCGACAAGTGTAAGGGGAGTACGAGACGCTAACTCTGAGGAAAACAGGTTTTAAATGTGGATTTCTCTCCGTTTTATTCCCCTGGAAGGATTTCTGCCTGGAGGACCACCGGTCTAAACAGTAACTCTGATTTAAAGGGGGCACATTTGGATTTGTCTGCGTGTTATTCCACTGGAAGGATTTGTGCCAGGAGGAGCACCGGTCAAAACGCTTACTGACGATAACATGTTTGTAAATTTGGATTTGTCTGCGTAATACTCCACAGGAAGGCTTTCTGCCACCGGTTGTAGTGTTTTTCTGGATAACCTGGGTGTGTTTTCACTGTAAACAAGTTGTAGCACAAGTGTTTGGGAGACCCCTGCCATGGTGATCTTCAACGGGCAGCTGAAGATCAGGATCCGGGAGGCTCTGGACCTGAAACCCACGGCCTGGTCCCTGCGTCACGCCGTCGGCCCCAAGACCCAGAGCTTCCTCCTGGACACGTACATCGCTCTGAACGTGGATGATTCCCGGGTGGGTCAGACCTCCACCAAGCAGAAGACCAACAGCCCGGCCTGGAACCATGAGTTCTGCACGGAGGTGCACGAGGGCCGGCGGCTCGAGCTGTCCGTGTTCCACGACGCGCCGATCGGCTGCGACGACTTCGTGGCGAACTGCATCATCCAGTTTGAAGACATCCTGCACAGCGGGAGCAAGCACTTCGAGAACTGGGTGAGATGTGACACCCTCAGGAGTACAAGTGAAAGTAGAAGTACCAGAGTGTAGTACATTTACTCGAGCCCTGTACTTTTACTTTACCATAGTATTCTCAGTGTATGCTTCTGTGTACTTCTATTCCACTTCATTTCGTGGGCAAATATTGTTCTTTTTACCACGTGTTTTATGTATTCAGTTACCAGTTACTTTGCAGAATTAGATTATCAGTACAAAACATAAATCAACCAATACATTATAGTATACAATGATAGGTTAAGATACCCAGTAGTGAATAAAGCCCTGCTTTACCAAGTGCAACATTGAAGTGATGAACCCATTAATGCAAGAATCCTTTTGAATATACGGTGCTTAAAATAGCCATTTTGCATAACGAGTACTTTTACTTGTGCTACTTAAAGTATTTTAACATGCTCTTTGATTAAAGTACAATTGTGCAGGACTTTTACTTGTAACTGAGTATTAAGCACTGCAGTATTGCTACTATAGAGTCAATAGTCTGAGTACTTCTTCCACCTGAGAACAAGTATTAGTAACCATGATAATAATACTGCGGAATGATCCATTCTGCATTAGGAGTACTTTTACTGTGGATATTTGAAGTACATTTAGCTGATGATACTCCCTGCACTCGTTAATGCAGCTTTTAGTAAACGCTGCTCATGTTTCCTCAAGACGTTTTCTTCATGTGTTTTATCACAGTTGTGATTTGATTTTCTGATGGAAATGTTCTGGACCGCTGTAGCACGGTCGCACCTGTCGGCCACCCTACCTTTCTGGTAAATATTGTGCAGCAGTGACGTTGTATGCTGTGGAACCAAAACAAGGAGCTTTAAAGAGGCTGAAAGGCTCCATCACTTTGCTCTGTGGAGACTACGTGTGAATGCCACAATCATTTAGTGTCTTTTACAACTCCACCGTAAAGAAAGCCAAGGCTTATTCCTTTTTAAAACAGGTTTTCTGCAGTGTCAACAATGTTGTCCTGTATCATGTTTTGCAGATGCACCCATTGAGTCACAGCACACACACACACACACACACACACACACACACACACACACACACACACACACACACACACAGACATATCCTGTTACCTTTGTTGTGCTCTGGTTAGATGAACCAGTGACCCACTGCAGAGCTACAAAATTGGTGAGAGAGGGTGTTGTTAGGCCGATGCAAACAGATGTACACATACACACACACACACACACACACACACACACACACACACACACACACACACACACACACACACCACACGCAGCAGCATGGAGAAGCTGTTCATTGTTGTCTGAAGCTGCTGAAGCAGACGGATGTTGGAGTGTTTTATTGATGAGGCCTTCAGGTCCATTAGAGTCAGAGATGAAAGAGGAGAGAGGATGAAACAGGTGGAGGACAGGATGGAGGAAAACAAGGAACGCCTCGAAGAGTATTCATCATGGCCGCCCTCTCTGACAATGAGTCCACTAATTTGTTATTCAAATTTTGAAAAATAAGTTAGAATTATGAAAAATAGTTTTTGTGAAAAAGTGAGAATTCAAAATAAATATCAGCATTTTGAAAATAAGTCAGAATATAGAAAAATTCAAAATCTGGAAAGAAAAGTCAGAATTTAGAGAAAATGTTGATATTTTTGGGGAAAAAATGAGAATTTAGAAAAAAATTCGAATCTAGAAAGTGTGGAGAAAAAAAGAAATTGAGAATAAAAAATAGAACTTTGAATAAAATCAGCATTTTAAGAAAGTCAGAATTTAAATAATAAGTCAAAATCTTTGAAAAAACTCCAAATTTGAAAGAAAACTTTGAATTTCCTTCAACAACAAACCCCGGATGATCTGTTTAGGTTTTTACTAACCCTGTGGACCTGATACTAATGGATTCGCACCGTGGGGTTTTTGAAGGAGCACGGTTTTACGGCGCGCCCAGGGTCTCTCTACGCTGAACAAGTCTTGACTTAACATACAATATGATGGATCAGACAAAGAACACTTGACTTCACCTCCAGGGAACTGAACGGTTTGTCTAGGTTCCCAGTGAGTAATGCTCATTTAAGCGATACTGAGGAAAGCCTCTCATGGAGTGGGGTTTTCATCCTTCTTCAAAAGCATGCAGAGTAGTCACAGAGGCTCTTGATCAAAGCATGCATAGGATGTGTAGTTCAACAACAACATTGGAGAATACCAATATACTGCAAGGACATATCATGCTGGAGAAATCAGAGTCAGGACGGTGCAAAGCAAGGATTCCTTCTCCCTCTGGCTGCTTGGTGCTTCCAAGTGGGCTGAAGATCGAATAATAATAAATAAAAGGTGTGATTTTGTTGTCAAAAAGCCAAGACTGCACCAAATCAGAGCTGGTGCAAGATGACCTTACTGCAAAATGAGCGTGAGGAAAAATTCTAACACAAGTCCTGGCAAAGTAAGAGTTGTTCTTGAGTGACAACAAGACAGTTAGCAGTGTCTGTGATGGGGGATACTGTTAGATATCTAACATATAAATCCATATAGGACACTTTAACATGTGCAATTGGATAAAAAGTGCCTACAGCATTCAGATTCTCCATGTTTAATTATTAAAAAGCAACGCATTTTGATTTAGGGAATATTTTGTCCCGTGCAGAACATGGAGACATGTCCCAGCAGAGACACTACATACTGATATACACCTGAACATCAGCAGGAGAGGACTCTTTAAAGTAGAGACACTACATACTGATATACACCTGAACATCAGCAGGAGAGGACTCTTTAAAGTAGAGACACTACATACTGATATACACCTGAACATCAGCAGGAGAGGACTCTTTAAAGTAGAGACACTACATACTGATATACACCTGAACATCAGCAGGAGAGGACTCTTTAAAGTAGAGACACTACATACTGATATACACCTGAACATCAGCAGGAGAGGACTCTTTAAAGTAGAGACTCTACATACTGATATACACCTGAACATCAGCAGGAGAGGACTCTTTAAAGTAGAGACTCTACATACTGATATACACCTGAACATCAGCAGGAGAGGACTCTTTAAAGTAGAGACTCTACATACTGATATACACCTGAACATCAGCAGGAGAGGACTCTTTAAAGTAGAGACTCTACATACTGATATACACCTGAACATCAGCAGGAGAGGACTCTTTAAAGTAGAGATGCTACATACTGATATACACCTGAACATCAGCAGGAGAGGACTCTTTAAAGTAGAGATGCTACATACTGATATACACCTGAACATCAGCAGGAGAGGACTCTTTAAAGTAGAGACGCTACATACTGATATACACCTGAACATCAGCAGGAGAGGACTCTTTAAAGTAGAGACACTACATACTGATATACACCTGAACATCAGCAGGAGAGGACTCTTTAAAGTAGAGACGCTACATACTGATATACACCTGAACATCAGCAGGAGAGGACTCTTTAAAGTAGAGACACTACATACTGATATACACCTGAACATCAGCAGGAGAGGACTCTTTAAAGTAGAGACACTACATACTGATATACAGCTGAACATCAGCAGGAGAGGACTCTTTAAAGTAGAGACTCTACATACTGATACACATTACAGTACAAACCAAATGTCACTTCTTACAAGCCCAAACACAACCATACCTGCAGAGCCGGTCACATTGGTAGTGAACCAAAACACACACACACACACACACACACACACACACACACACACACACACACACACACACACACACACACACA
>NC_086370.1:22946289-22956289 GCF_036324505.1 Eleginops maclovinus
AAGAGGAGCTAATGCTGCAGTAATGCTTCAGGTATGTTCGGAAGTACTGCTGGGAAACGGACAAGATGATGTGTGTGTGTGTGTGTGTGTGTGTGTGTGTGTGTGTGTGTGTGTGTGTGTGTGTGTGTGTGTGTGTGTGTGTGTGTGTGTGTGTGTGTGTGTGTGTGTGTGTGCGTGTGTTCGCGTGTGTGGTAGAAGCAGATGTGTGGGTGGTAACTTCCACTCATTCTGAGCAGTAAGGATGAGTGTGATGAGGAGATGAACGTATAGACGTCAGAGGGTTTCGTTGTCGTGAGATTCATGAAAACAAAAACATGCATTCCACATTTGCCACATGTATGTTTCATCAGGATGATATATGTTCAGGCTGCCAAGTGATTTGGTCAATTTTAAAAGACACTCTGGGTGTGATTCCTCCTCTCCCTCAGAGGTGTCACTCACACAGCCGTCAGAGAGAGCCTAGAGCTCATCCCTCCTCTTCATCCAGGGCACTGATCTCTATCTCCTGTGTGAACTCTAACTGTTGCTTTTCTCACAGCTGCGTGACTGAACTCTCATACACGGCATGTTGGGAAGTAATGGAGTACATGTAACGAGATGAAGTAATCAGGATAAAGAAAGGGACTGTATTCCGTCACAGTCACATACAGATTAAATCAGGTCACTGTTTCATTTCTAACTTCCTTTTGGATGCAGGACCTTTGTGTGTGTGTTGTTCTACACCGCAGTGTTATTACTTCACTGAACAGTAAGACCTGAGTCCTTCTTCCACCAATGCATACATAGCTGTGTGTACAGAACGTCAGATATTGTGTAAAAGCTAACATCGTAAAACCGTCAAATGAAATCTCGCCTTAGAAGTTGGCGTTGTTATGTGAGGTGCTATTTCAGAAGTGCAGCAGTTTAAGTGTGTGTGTGTGTGTGTGTGTGCATGCGTGCGTGCCTGTGTGTGAGGGATCTGCAGTGTGTCAGTGGCAGTGTGCGCTCTGTCACTGAGGACGGATAAAACACAATGTCCTCTCTCTCTCTGTCTCTCTGTCTCTCTCTGAAACGCCTCCATTGGGCTCCTTTGTTTCATTTTGTTACAAAGTGACATCACTATGTTACACTCATGCTCCTATTGGCTAGCGCTCCAACACATTGTACGTGATAGGCTAAGGGGCAGGACATCTCTAATCGGTTGATTAGGGCTCACAACAGAGCCGGCAAGCTAACCAATCAGAGCAGACTGCGCTCTGGTTTCAGACAGAGGGTGAAAAGAGGTGCTGCAGCACAGGCAGTATGAGAAACATAAAGAGCTTTCTGAACATTAAAGCATGGAGACATGGAGATAGTACACACTGAAAATGAACAGAATATGTCCTGTTTAAGAGGGGGCTGTGTAGACTCCAAACATCCCAAACACACACACACAGACACACACACACACACACACACATACACACACACACACACACACACACACACACACACACACACACACACACACACAGCCCCTCCCTTCCTATGAGGTCATCAGCAGCTCACTGCTCAGACTCTCAGGTGCAGATGTCTCTAAATATAGAGCGGAGGAAGGAAGGCCCTTCACTGGGTACGCTGTAAATCCTCAGACACACGGCGGATGCATGGCTCTACTTTTGCTCCTCCCGCCTGTTTATCTCAGAGCCGACAGCTGTACGCACACAGGGGTCAAAGGTCACTGCAGGAGGCTCCTATCAGTGGAGGAGGATGTGTGTGTGTGTGTGTGTGTGTGTGTGTGTGTGTGTGTGTGTGTGTGTGGACGCAGCGCTGCAAAAACACATGTACACATACAGTAACGTTGTCCTGCTCGTGCTGACATAAGGAACCGCTGAGAGTTTAGGCTGTGTCCTTTACCAACCCCCCCCCCCAGAAAGGGACGGGACCATGACGTTAAGGGAGAGAACCCGATTGGTTGCTCTCCTGCACGCATCGTCTGTTACTACTGATGCTTTTCCTCAGATCTGCAGGACAGCTGCTGAACATCACATGGTCTCCATTGTGTGTGTGTGTGTGTGTGTGTGTGTGTGTGTGTGTGTGTGTGTGTGTGTGTGTGTGTGTGTGTGTGTGTGTGTGTGTGTGTGTGTGTGTGTGTGTGCATACTTAAGACGGAGTCAAAGTCAAATTTAATTTATTAACCTTTTTTTGAGAACATCCTGAAACTGGACGCTCATTTACGGGGGAAATAGACACACACACACACACACACACACACACACACACACACACACACACACACACACACACACACACACACACACACACACACACACACAAAGGCAAATTAAATTGCCGGATTTAACTCGATTGAGCAGGTTTACCTCCATCCTCCGTAATGCATCTTAAGCACCATGTGTGTGTGTGTGTGTGTGTCTGTGTGTGTATTGTGTAATGGTGCAGCTTTAACACATACCCCATAGCCAATACACATTTTTAAATCATGTCATCTGTCACACGAAATACCTGTCCTCTAAAGTCAAACACTAATGAAACAAACAGTCACGAACGCCCAGAGAAGAACCCTCTGAGCTGTGAACCAACCGGAGGGAGCGCTGGATTTAATGCACCAGCCACTCAGGAGCGATTGTGTCTCCTGCAGTCTCACCGTCTGTGTGCGGCGACAGCTCCTTAACAAAAAAAAATAAAGGTCAATGATAGTCCTTTCTACACTTGCACACACACACACACACACACACACACACACACACACACACACACACACACACACACACACACACACACACGCACATACTATACACAAACATACCCAGAGTCTGTTGAAGTGAAAGCACATGACTGTTGAATTCTTGGCTCAGTTTTATTCCAGACACTGTACACACACACACACACACACACACACACACACACACACACACACACACACACACACACACACACACACACACACCTTTTACGTCTCATTTCTCATCTATCTGACTCCCCCTGTTCTTCTCCCCTTCTCTGACAGAAAGACAGTTCCTCTTTATTTAAAGTTGGTAACAAAAAGGGCAAACATTTCAACACGGTTGAAGTGTGTGTCTTGCATAAAATCCTATATTCTAACCCTGGCAACAGACTCCCCCCCCCTCCATCATTACACTCCCCTACCAGATCCATGGTAATATTCTGCCACTCTCATCTGTCCATCTGCTGCAATGACTTCCTTCCTTCCGCTGCTTCTGGTGGAAGATGCAGATTGATGGGAGCTATGATCCTGTTAGAGCTCAGCCTGCTCCATCTGACATGTGCCACTCCTGATAGAACAGCAAACAGTGGCTCTCAAAAGACTGTGTGTTAATAAAAATGTAAATAATAATCCCCCCCCCCCCCCCATGCACTTCACGTTGGAACGATCCAACAAAGTTCCTCTGTCCTCCCCCTTTCCCTCTCTCTCTGCTTTCCATCTCCCACTGTATACATTATGAACCCACGCCTGTTCGCCTTCACTTAGTGCTGTTCACTGTGTGCACGTGTGTTATGTGTGTTAATGTGTGTGTGTTAATGCGTGTTATGCGTGTGTGTTTTTGTGTGTGCCAAATGTGGGGATTATGGACAATGTGGGTGGTGCAAGCTGCTGGTAAAGACTCTGTGAGCCCCCGGCCGATGCTCACATTCGTATAAAAAATCAGCTTGAATACACACACACACACACACACACACACACACACACACACACACACACACACACACACACACACACACACACACACACACACACACACACACACACACACACACACACACACACACAGCAGTTGTCTTCACTCCCTTGAGCAGCTCTCTGGCCTTTTAACTCCATTGTGTGTGTGTGCGTGTGTGTGTGTGTGTGTGTGTGTGAGTGTTGTATACATGATGTGTGGGTGTTACAGGATATGTGTCAACCTCTTAGCCTCTCACCGCAGTGTGTGTGTGTGTGTGTGTGTGTGTGTGTGTGTGTGTGTGTGTGTGTGTTTTCCTCTTCATCTTTCTCTCTCTTCTTCTGACCACATCAGCGCTCTGACAGATTTCAGCCAAACAGTGAGTCCCCATCACACGGTCGAGTGGGTGGACGCATGGCCTCAAAAATCTGACTTTTCCGATGTCAGTATGTTACGTAAAATAACCCTGGTGATAGAGCTGTATCTAATCCATCCATTCATCAAAGTCATCTTTGGTTTTCTTGTCATTCTAGTTTAGTTATGTGCATCATTCGGGAGTTGAGTTGCTATTGTTAGTGCTTAGAAGAATAGCCAATGCTAATGGGATCCCAACACAGATATAAAGTGAAGACAACATGCTTCAAAGCAGCTTCCTTCAACCTCAAGTGTCTTATTTACAAATCTCCCCCCTCCCCCTCCCCCTCCGTCTGACCCCATTTCTCTTCTGCTGTGTGCAGGTGGACCTGGAGCCGGAGGGCAAGGTGTATGTTGTTATCGACCTGTCGGGATCTTCCAGTGAAGGTAAGAACTCCGATCACACAGCTTGGTCGAGTACTCGATTTGTCAATTTGGACATTCCAGAGGTCTGCTATTTTTCGCTAACAGCCCGTTGCTAAGGAGAGAAGACCGTTGCTAAGGACAAACATTAATTTACCATCCATCAGAAATCAGTGGAATACTTTTTTTGAATTCATTTTCATATTTATGGAGAGCAGGAGACTTTGGATCTATGATGGCTTAACTGTCCCCGGTAAATAATAGTATTAACTAGGGGTGGGGGTGGGGGGGGGGCTGTAGGTGTGCAGGAGGAGGAGGAGTTTGTAGAAGAGGCGGGGCTTGACCAGGAGCTGGTGGAGGTGATGGAGGGTGGGGCTGATGTGCTGCACATACTGGAGTCGGTCCAGGGTATTGTCGGTCGCCCCAAAACCATTGCATGAGTCCAGACGGGGGGTGTGTGTGTGTGTGTGTGTGTGCGCGTGCATGCGTGTATGTGTAAGACAAGTATTGAGTCATGCTGTTATCAACACAGTGGGTTTCCTGTGTCTCTACAGCCGGGTTCAGTGTGTTTCTCTAAGAACACCTGGTTAAGTAATAGTGCGGGCCGTTGAGCTGAATCCCATCGAGGCCGATTGATGTCCGCCGTAAATCACAGACGTTACTTTAAAATATTCTGAATGTAACCCGCAGTGATGCTGCGATCTGTAACGCATCAACTGGGAACTGTTCCTACAAACTGTGCTGCCTGACTGATTCTGCTCCTCAGTGAGGACGGTTCACACCACCACTCTTATCCAGATGATCAGAAGATGCACATCATCCTTTCATCTGGGGCTTCAAAATACTCCTGCTGGTTTATGGAGCACTTAACGGTTTAGGGCCAAAATACATTTTTGATCTCCTTATGAAACATCCAGGTCTGCTTTCCGTCCCCAGAGTCCAAACTAAACAGCAGCGTTCATTTATTTTAAATCCAGGCCAGAGTGTTTTCTTTTGGCCACTGCTGTCGATAAAAAAGACATTTCTTTCCCATTTTCAGTGTGTGTGTGTGTGTGTGTGTGTGTGTGTGTGTGTGTGTGTGTGTGTGTGTGTGTGTGTGTGTGTGTGTGTGTGTGTGTGTGTGTGTGTGTGTGGGTTAGAGTGACATGGCAGAATGGAAGAAGAGCTAGACAGAGCGAGAGTTAACCAGAGGTCAACAGAGGAGGGGGGGGGTTGATAAATTGATTAGTAAAGTGGTGTGTTCTCTAATGGACCAGTTACATCATCGAGGGGGTGGGGGTGGGGGAGGGGGTGGGGGGGGAGAGTGACAAAGAGGTGTCATCAGGACAAGGTCTCTCCTCTCTTATAAATTGCTTAATATAAAAATATACCTTATTAGATTTCATTCTGTCTGCAGTGATTTACAATATGTGTGTGTGTGTGCGTGTGTGTGTGTGTGTGTGTGTGTGTGTGTGTGTGTGTGTGTGTGTGTGTGTGTGTGTGTGTGTGTGTGTGTGTGTGTGTGTGTGTATCAAATTGCAGTCATATGTAAGTGTTTGCATAGAGAAAGAACACATGGGTGAACTGTCAGGCCTGAGAGCTGCAATCAGCCTATTAGCCTTTACACACACACACACACACACACACACACACACACACACACACACACACACACGCACACACACGCACACACACGCACACACACACACACACACACACACACACACACACACACACACACACACAGATGGACTCCATTGGACTCCTTTCTGTAACCTTCTGATACATAGTGACATCACTATAGAACAGTCGCGCTCCTATTGGCTAGTGCTCCAACACATTGTACGTGACAGGCGAAGGGGGCGGGACATCTTTAGGCTGTTGACCAATCACAGAAGCTACTAAACCAGGCTGTATGCAGATATTTACCTTCAGTTCTTACAGGGGGTTATGAGTATGTCTTATCATAGACCCCCCCCCTCCCCCCCACCCGGACCACCTGAAACATGACCCCTCCCTCCCTCATGGAAGAGTAAGTCCAACCCTGTTGCTAGGCAGCAGTCGTCTGTTGCTAGGAGATGGTGAAGGCGAATAGCAAAGGGGCGGAAAGAGACCGAGGAGTCCTGCAGGTTCAACCGGAGAATAAAATGCAGAATTTGACCCAAAGACACATTTTACTTTGTGTCCTAGAACAAAACGTTAACATGTTTCAGCTGATTTCAGGATAACAACCAAACACACATCCAGAAAGCCATTGACTTACAAACAAGGGAACTTGAGGAGCGAAAACTTCCAAGTTCTTTTCTGGGTTTTATAGGACTCATTCCTGCACCCCTCTGTTAGTTCATCACTTCTGTGGACAAGTTGTTGTTGTTACCTGATGGAGATGCTAGAGGAGAGGTCATCTTTTACTCCTCATCATATTCAGTATCAATCCACCTGTAGCCCATAAACGCTCTGTATGAACATAAACTGAACTACAGGAAATATGAGAGTGTGATTAAAGTCTGAAGAAAGTTAGGCAGTGATTGAAGTCCCTGCTGTTCCACTGGGAGACCCTCAGTAATTAAACTCAGAGACAGTGGATTCATCCACACAGCGCCACCGCCACCTAGTGGACGCGTGGTGTAAGTCCAGACCCTCTACATCTGCACAATGAAAGACTTAAAGCCTTTAGAATGACATCTTTTAGGAATAAATACACATAAGTATTTACCTGCAGCTCGTGCACAGTAGCTTGTTTTATTTTGTTTAATTATTATTATTATTTTAAATGTTTTCTTTGAGTGATTGTTGTTTCTTCTATCCCAAGAAGAGAGATCCAGATTAAATCAAAAATAAACAATAATAATAACAAATATGAAAAACTAAATAATTGCAATTATAATAATTACAAAGAAAACGCATAATGACAAATAATACCAATAATATTAATAATTAATTACAAAAAAATATGACTTTGATAAAATAGTTTATTTTTTGAGAATCTTTACACATTTTTTCTAGCTAATAAAGTCCAATTTATTTGGTCTTTTTGCCCATGTGTGTATTTTAGAGCTCCGGCGGGCTCCACTGAGAATGAGGAGCGGGTGTTCAGGCAGAGGATGGGTCCCAGGAAGCGCAGGGGGCCGTCAGGAGGAGGGTCCATCAGGTCAACGGACATAAGTTCATGGCAACTTACCTGAGGCAGCCCACCTACTGCTCCCACTGCAGGGACTTCATCTGGTACACACACACACACACACACACACACACACACACACACACACACACACACACACACACACACACACACAACCCAAGATAAAAGTGCAAAGCTTGGTTTAAAACTCAAAAACTAACAGGCTTTTTGCAGAAACATGTTCTCTGGTTTCCTGCTTTGATCTAATTTGCCGTCTTGTTTACATGTAAACACAGAGGATGCTAGGAGGTGAGGGTTGATAAACAAAGCAAGCTGTGTTTGTTATGCTGTTAGAGAAACTAACATCCAAACCACAGAACGTCTGAGGATCACACCGCAGTGTCAGGGTATCTGAGGACAGTTAGCAGAAACACTGCAGAGCAAAGAAAGAACAAAGCTTATTGTTTAAATGCAAAGTGTGCAAACATGGAAGAGACGTGTTAAAATGTATTTTGTATGAAGTATTGTGGAGCTGCAGACACATCCTGGCCTTGTGTTATCTAGATCCTATATGATATATTACCCGCCCAATACCCAGCGTTCTGGAGGTATTTGTGCTGCTTTCCTGCGAGCCGTTATTGTTTTATCTGGCTCATGCTGAGTGTATTCTGTCTGTCTTTCAGGGGCGTCTTAGGGAAACAGGGCTACCAGTGTCAAGGTAAGAAGGAGTTTCTACATTCCTGTTATTGTTTTTTTGTCCAGGTTTGTAAGACACAACTGTGCTCTAGATGTGTTGTTTAACTCCTCGTGTGTGTGTTCCTCCTGCAGTGTGCACCTGTGTGGTCCACAAGCGCTGCCATGAGCTCATCATCACTAAGTGTGCGGGGATGAAGAAGCAGGAGGACACCGTGGAGGAGGTACAGAGAGGATCCGGTTCTGCTCTCCTGTAGTGTGGTATATAGGTGTTAGTGCATGTTAACGTAACGGCTCAAAGTTCCAGAAGATAGTGACATCACTATCATGTTTGTCCGTATCTCAGCCCGTTGGTTCTCAGAGGTTCAGCGTCAACGTACCTCACAAGTTCAGGATCCACAACTTCAAAGTGCTGACGTTCTGCGACCACTGCGGCTCTCTGCTCTGGGGTCTGCTGCGGCAGGGGCTCCAGTGCAAAGGTAACCACTCACTGTGTGGCAGCTTTTCTACATGATCCACATCACGTCTGACATGTGTTCTTGCATCATAGTATCTCCATTAAGACACGATACAAAGGACATTAAACATAACATTACAATCAATGGAAAGACAACTTGTTCAAGACCCTCTAACGTACATTTGACCTGGGATTGAACTCTGTATTTCCTTCTAAATAAAGTGAAGACACTCTTTACCCTTTCTCTTGTGAAGTTAACTTGTCCAGGACAAATGTGTGTGTGTGTGTGTGTGTGTGTGTGTGTGTGTGTGTGTGTGTGTGTGTGTGTGTGTGTCTGTGTGTGTGTGTGTCTGTCTCAGTGTGTAAAGTGAACGTCCACAGGCGCTGTGAGAGTAACGTGGCTCCTAACTGCGGCGTCGACGCCAGAGGAATCGCTAAAGTCCTCTCTGACCTCGGAGTCACTCCGGACAAAATCTCCAACAGCGCGCAGAGACGGAAAAAGGTAAAACATCTCACATATAAAATAAAATGTTTGCAGCATGCTATATTGGTGCATGCTCTCTGCAACATCCTAAAGAGTGTGTGTCCCACAGCTGCTGCAGGGTCAGGACTCCCAGACGCCGATATCAGGGACGACGAAGACCGAAGACGATCGCTCCAGGTCGGCCCCAACCTCCCCATGTGACCCGGGTAGATAGTCCTCTCCATCACACACTGACCTGCACACTAGTAACTTAGACAACCGAGCCTTTGAATCTTTAATCACCGAACACTTAATGACCCCACGTTCACTTTTTACTTTGTCTCTCCGTGCAGACGCGAAGGAGCTGGAGAACATCCGGAAGGCTCTGTCCTTCGACCACCGGGGGGAGGAGCACAAGAAACACACCCTCTCCTCCCCCAAATCTGTGGACACGGTGACGGAGGGGAGTCGTGCAGGAGGAGGAGGAGGAGGAGGAGTTGATGGAGAACGGGAGAATGGAGACGTCAAAAGTCACATCGTTCTGGAAATGAAGCGGATGAATCTGCACGACTTCCTGTTCATCAAAGTCCTCGGGAAAGGGAGCTTTGGGAAGGTGAGAGTGGGATTTAATTTCTCTCTGCTATCCTTTTTCCTCACTCTACGACTTGTTGCTATAAATGAAAAGGTGAAGGATGTATGCTGACATGCATATGGATCAGAAGTCATCTGTTGATTGAGAGACTAAAGCTGCATCTCAAGTCTCTTTCTGACATTTCCTGGCTCTTTAATCTTCGCTGTGTCAGGAGCCGGTGTCTGAATGATTATAACCTGCAGAGTCATGGCGAGGGTTGTGA